>NC_057814.1:423244668-423420741 GCF_018294505.1 Triticum aestivum | reverse complement strand
GCTCGCGCACCGGGCCGCGGGCCGTTGGCGTGCCACGTGGCCAGAAAGCCTGCCAGCCCACGCGCGTGACGGGACATTGCCGCAGGGAGGGGGCCCGCCACATCCGCGCCCCGGCCCAGACGCGGATCCTTTGTGTTCCGAAACCGCCCGCACGATCCGTGCGGCAGTTTCGGCTCGCACTTACGCGTAATGAACGCGAGACGTGGGGGGAGTGGGCGCAGTTAATCCCACGTCTCCCCCCCACGTCCGGCCTCTTCGGCCGCGTGAGGCTATAAGTTGGGGGAGGTGGAGGGCGGCAGACCCTCGCACGCTCCTCCTACTCCCTTCGTCTTCTCGCCTTGCTTGTTCTTGCGCCAGCGCCTCGCCGCCGTGCTCTTCCTCCGCACGCTTCTCCGCCGCCGTGCCAGCTTCCGCTATGCCTCCCCATGTCGAGCAGCTTGGCGGGGATTGGGATGGCTCCATTGTTCACCAGGACCACATCGACTTCCTCCGCGACACCCGGCGTCTGCCCAGCGCAGACAAAGTGGAGGTCCGCCTCGCGCATGAGAAGGAAATCAGGCCGGCGCCGCGGGATGGCGAGCGGGTGGTCTTCCGCTCGCACTTCCTGCACGGCTTCGGCCTGCCAGTGAGCGCCTTCTTCCGCTCCTGGCTGGACTTCTATCAGCTCCAGCCGCACCACCTCACCCCCAATGCGGTGGTGTTGCTGTCGGCCTTCGTCACCCTGTGCGAGGGCTATCTCAGCGTCCTCCCCACCCTCGAGCTCTGGGGAGAGTTCTTCCAGTCGAAGCTGGGTACGCGCAGCAAGGGCGTGCCGGCCCACACTGGCGCCTTCATCGCGTCGCGGAGATCGGGCGCCGATAACCCCTTCCCCGTCATCACGCTGATCCAATCGGTGAAGAAGTGGCAGAAATCATACTTCTACGTGCGGAACATCGCTCCCCGGGGCGACTACATCAACCTGCCGGCTTACGTAGCCGGCCCACCGGCAGGGAGGCTACCCCAGTGGTCCTTCCGGGCGGTGACGCTATCGCAGGGAGGGAACGCCGCCATCGCCCGCCTGCGGGTGATGGTCCAGTCGGAGGGCCTGACGGGGCCCGACCTTCTGGCCGCGTTCGTCACGCGCCGGGTCCTCCCGCTCCAGAGCCGGCCTCATCTGATCTGTCAGATGAGCGGCCAGCTTGATCCGAGCCGGATGTGCACCAAGGAGATGCCGCAGGCCGACGCGGCCGACATGGTGAACTACCTCGCCAACTGCCAGCTTCCCGACGACTGGCAATTCGGCAAGGAGCCATACAGCCGCGCCAATCCTCCGCCTACGGTACGCTCCCCTTCTCTTTTTCTCTCTCAGTTTTGTCGCCGAGTTCCTCTGGGCCGATTCTAACTCAGTCGGCTCGCTTGTTGGTAGAATCCTCTGCTTCGGCCGGCCGGCGGAGCGGACATGGAGCGCCGCTTCGTCCCTGACCGGACCGAGCACGACCAGGAGGACCCTGATCTGGGGGCGGTCCATATGGAGGATGCCACCGAGCCGGCCGGCGGCCAAGCCGGCGGCCAAGCAGGCGGCGCCGGGTTCTCCGCGACCTTCGACGACTGGCCGGACGAGGATGAAGCCGAAGCCGTCCCGCCCCGCCAGCCGGCCTCCGGGCGCGGCGCGGGCTCCTCCGGCGCGCAGCCTGCTCGGGGTAGAGGCCAGAAACGTCGCGCCTCCCAGGGCATGTTCGGTAGCCGGACGAAGAAGCCCAGGGGTGGGGCGGCGGCCACCAGGCGGGAAGAGGCGGCCGCGAAGGCGGCTCGCTTCCGCAAAGTGGTGAAGCAGCCGCAGGCTGTGTCAGCGTAAGCTTTCTCTCTTTTTGTGTATTCTCCTTCTTTCTTTTCTTGGGTGGTTTTCTGAACTTTTGTCTTCTTTTTCAATGATCAGAGCTCCACTGTCACTCGAGCGGGCGGCTGCCGGCTCCGTTGTGGAGTCGCCAGGGGGCTCTGGGAGCACCACCCGCCGCGTAGATCCCCGTGCCGCCCTCCTGGAGGCGACGGAAAGGAACGCGCGGGAGGCGCGGGAGGAGCAGGAAGCGCGGGAGGCGGAGGCACGGAGGGCAGCCGCCGCCCAGGCAGCTCGGGAGGAGGAGGCGGCGAAGGCGCTTGCCGAGGCCGCAGCCAAGGCCCAGGCAGAGGCCGAAGCCGAAGCGGCGGCAGGGGAGGCCTTTATGGTCACCCCCCCCCCCCCCCGCGCACCATGGCGCCCGGGGGCGCGGATCCCTCGCCAGGGGGAGCCAGCGGTTCCCAGCCGGATCTGGGAGGGAGCGGCGACGACGTCATCTTCTTGAGGGAGGCGCCGGGGCCGACTCCTCCGACTGGGGCGGCCCAAGGCGGCCAGACTGAGCCTGCGCCCACACAGTCGGCGGAAGGCGAGCCGGCCGCGGGAGCTGAGGTGGCGGTCCGGGTTCCGCCAAGCCGGCGCGCAGGGAAGGCCGCGTCGGAGCCGCAGAAAGCGGCGTCGGAGCCACGGCCGGCCGTGGGCTCCAGCTCGTCGGCCCGAGACGCGGAGGCGGCCAGCGCTACCTCAGGGTGGACGCCAGGTGGAGGGACAGCCGTGGTGAACATCGCTGCACAAGACGTCCGGACCCGGCTCCAGGGTCAAGCCGCGGCGCTGAGGCAGTTCACCGACGAATTCCTCGCCACGCGGGCGGCCATCCGGGTTAGTATTCTCATCTTCTTCTTGATTTCTCTCGTGGGGGCGCGTCAGCGCACCCACTGGGTGTAGTCCCCGAGTTCCGAGTCGGCTGCTGAGCAGGCGGCTTGGAACTTCTTGGAGATTTTGTTTTTGCTGCTTTGGTCTTACTTCGGTCTTCTGTCCGTTTTGCAGGATTACCATAACCTCCGAGCGGCCGCCTTCAACTCCCAGGCTCGGGAGCTGACTCAGAAGACCGCCGATCTCACTGAAAGCCGAGGTATGTAACTTGATCTTTATCTCATGTGGGGGCGCGTCAGCGCACCCACTGGGTGTAGTCCCCGAGATTCGGGCCGAGTGCTGAGCAGTCGGCTCGGATCTTCCTTGATAACTTCTCATTGCTCTTCTTTTTCTTCTATCTCTGCAGCAGCCAACGCCAGTCTGAGGGCGCAGCTGGGGGAGTCCCATACTGCTCTTCGTGCCAAGGACGCGGAGCTCGTCGCCTTGGTGCAGGAGCGCGACCGCCTGGTCAAGAAGTTGGCCGACCAAGAGGAAGGCCACAAGGCTGCGCTGAAAGCTGCGCAGGATCGCGAGGCCGCCCTTCAGGCCGAGTTCGAGACGGAGGCGGCCGGCTGGGAAGAGGTCAAACAGACTCTGGTCTCTGGCTATGGCCAGATTGAGGACCTGGTTGACGGTAAGTCATCTATCACTTCGTCCTTTCTTGCCATCCGCCATTCGACTTGTTTTTCTGATTTTGGAGTTTTTCTTTCATTTTCTTCTTCGCCCAGAGTACTTCCCCGGCTATTCTACTGCCGCCAACCAGGCCGTCGAAGCCCGTCACCAGGCGAAGAGGCAAGCCGGCTTCGAGATCTCGCCAACCGCCGGCCGTTCGCTGGAGGAGCAGCTCCTGGCGATCCAGGCTCGCATCCAGCCGGCTCACAGGCTGCTCCACCGGCTTCAGCGTGCCGGGTCGCAGGTCTTGGCCGCCCTCTGGCCCGGCCAAGTGGTCCCGCGCACTCCCAGCCGGACCGCCGACTGGCTGGAGGTGGCCGTCGGCCGCTTCGAGGCTTGGAAGGCGTCAGCGGCTCGCTCCGGCGCCAGGCGGGTGCTGGAATTCGTCAAGGCCTGGTATCCCGGCCTGAACCTGGACCAGCTGGCGACCTGGCGGCAGCAAGCCGACACGGAGCTGGAGCCGGCGCGGCCGGCCATCATTCGGCGGGCTTCAGCGATCGCCGACTACACCGACACCAACGTCTTCGCCTCCGAGGTGGACGACAATGGAGTCGCCCAGCCGGAAGATTGGTTCGGGCTGGACCCGGCGCATGGTGAGGACTCGGCGGAGGAGATCAACTCCAGCGATGAGGGCGAGGAGGAGGAGGAGGAGGAGGGTGAAGACGCCGAGCCGGCTGGTGGAGAAGCCGGCCAGCCTGACCGCGCCTCCAGCACTACATCGCGTGCGAGTGCGTCTCCTGCCGCGGGAGGTGGTCAAGCCGGGACCAACTAGGCGGCCCCTCCTTTAGTCGGCGGGCTGCCTTCACCGACTAACTCGGCCTCCAAGTCGCGCCTTGGTCTTCTTTCTTTTGTTTTCCTGTCTTGTTGCTTTTGAACAATGTTTGGTTAAGTCTGCACAATTCCACCCACTGGGTGTATTCAAACTTAAGTCTGTTGCCAGCCTTTAGGCGGCTTTATGTATATAAGTTATGCAATCGGCTCTTCCTTGTACTTTTGCTTTTTTGTCCTTCTGCTTTTTTCCTTTGCCGCCCTCCCTTGGTTGCCGCCTCCCCAGTCAAACAGTTGCTCTGCAATCTGTAGCCGGGGAGTGCCTGGCCGATTGGGGAGGGGGAAGTACTTTTAGCTCTGCTGGACTTAAGCTAAGTTTTTTAGGAAGCCGGCCGGCCGGCTGCCGTGACAGCCGGCAGGCGTATATGGAGGCCGTCTCTTTGCTATATGGGTTAGTTGTTCCTTAGCCATTTTTCGTGTGGGCGTCTTTTCTGTCTTTCCTCTTGCTAGTCGGACAGTCAGTTCTTTGAGCTGCGACTTTCAACAAGGGAGGACTTGGGAGCCGGCACACTACTTTGCTGACTTCGGGAACAACTTAGAATATAGCTCAAGGCGGCCAGTCCCCGGGCCGACTAGTCGGACCCGGTGCCGGACAAGAGTTCAAAATGTAACAATACATTCATGGAAATGACACTCGTCATTCATAGATAAATAAAAGGCAGTCCCCGAGTACTGTTCGGGGGGCCTGTTGGTTTGTAATTTAATACAAAAGGGGTAGCGTGATACATACTGCTTTTCAGCTGTAAAATCGTCTTAGGAGGCTTGCGTTCCATGGTCGCTCCGACTCCTTGCCGGAGTCGTCTCTCTTGCGTGCTCTTGGCTTTTGCGCGTCGATCAAGTAGTAGGAGTCGTTGCCGAGTGCCTTGCTGACGACGAAGGGGCCTTCCCAAGGGGCCGAGAGCTTGTGCTGGCTGGCTGTTCGCTGGATCAGCCGGAGCACAAGGTCGCCCTCTTGGAAGGATCTTGGCTTGACCTTGCGGTTGTAGTAGCGGCGCAGGCCTTGCTGGTAGATGGCGGACCGGCTGAGGGCTAACAGCCGGCCTTCTTCCAGTAGGTCGACGCCGTCTTCTCTTGCTTCTTTGGCTTCCTCCTCCGTGTACATGGTGATCCGAGGCGAGTCGAACTCGATGTCTGTTGGGATGACAGCCTCGGCACCGTACACAAGGAAGAATGGAGTGAAGCCGGTTGACTTGTTGGGTGTAGTTCGCAGACTCCCGAGGACAGCCGGCAGCTCTTCGAGCCAGCAGCCGGCCGATCGCTCCAGTGGTACAACCAATCGGGGCTTGATGCCGGAGAGGATAAGTCCATTTGCTCGCTCGACTTGGCCGTTTGACTGCGGGTGGGCAACGGGCGCTAAGTCCAGTCAGATGCCCTGTGTCGCGCAGAAACGTGCCAGTGCGCCTTTGGCGAAGTTCGTGCCGTTGTCGGTGATGATGCTGTGCGGCACGCCGTACCGAGTAGTGATGTCGGTGATGAATGTCATGGCAGTCGGCCCGTTCAGCTTCTTGATCGGCTTTGCTTCGATCCATTTTGTGAACTTGTCCACCGCAACGAGCAGGTGTGTCATGCCACCGCGGGCTGTCTTGAAAGGGCCCACCATGTCCAGTCCCCAGACGGCAAAAGGCCAGGTGAGGGGAATGGTCTTGAGGGCAGAAGCCGGCAAGTGTTGTTTGGAACTGAAGACTTGACATCCTCTGCAGGTCTTGACTATTTCTTTAGCATCCTCCAAGGCAGTCGGCCAGAAGAACCCATGGCGGAAAGCCTTGGCCACGAGGGATCTTGAGGTGGCGTGATGGCCGCATTCGCCTTGGTGGATGTCTTTGAGGATTGCCACTCCTTTTTCTGGCTCGACGCAACGCTGGAAGATTCCAGTGACGCTGCGCTTCACGAGCTCCCTGTTGATTATTGTGTATGCTGCGGCTCGTCGTTGCACTAGTCTTGCTGCGATCTCATCAGTCGGCAGCTCTCTGCTGACTAGGAACTTGAGGATGGGCTGGGCCCATGAGGGAGCTGTGACTTCTTCTGCTGTTAACGTGGCCACCATGACTCGGGTGGGTGGGTTGGGTGTTGTATTGGAGTCGTCCACCGCTTCTTGTGTCGTTGCAGTCCCCGGGCCGACTGCTGCAGTCCCCGGGCCGGGTTCTGAAGTCCCTGGGCCGGGTGCGACTACGTCAGTCCCCGGGGCAGTCGTCGAAGTCCCCGCGCCGCCTGCGGGATCTCTTGAGCCGGATCCGGCTGTTTCTGGCGCAGGCGGTACGAAGATGGAATCCGACTCTGGAGACGGCTTGATGGACGGCTTGAGGAGGCGCTGGAGGGAGACGCCCGTCGGTATGGCTTGTCGGGTGGAGCCGATCCGTGCTAGGGCATCTGCTTGGTCGTTGTCGGCCCTTGGCACCTGAAGGAACTCGCACCCTTTGAAGTATCCGCTCATCTGCTGGACGAGGAATCGGTAGCTTGCCATGTTTGCGTCCTTGGCGTCCCAGTCGCCAGATGATTGCTGGACCACTAAGTCTGAGTCACCGTAGCACAGGATCCGGCGTATGCCGAGTTCTTTGGCTAGCCGGAGCCCATGTACGAGCGCCTCGTACTCGGCCACGTTGTTGGAGGCGGCGAAGTGAATCTGCAGCGTGTACTTGAGCTTGTCGCCTTTGGGAGAGGTGAGGACGATGCCGGCTCCCAAGCCGGTGCGCATCTTGGACCCGTCAAAGTGCATCCGCCAATGGGTGGAGTCGGGAGCCGGCGGTAAGTACTGGGTCTCGGCCCAGTCGACGAGGAAGTCGGCCAATGCTTGCGACTTGATGGCGGTGCGGGGTTGATAGAAGATCGTGTAGGGCGCCAAGGCAATGGCCCATTTGGCCACCCGGCCGGATGCATCCCGGCTGCCTATGATCTCGGTGAGCGGGGCAGTGCATACGACCGTGATGGGGTGCTCTTGGAAGTAGGGCTTCAATTTCTTGGCGGCGAAGTACACCCCATAGCACATCTTCTGATAGTGCGGGTAGTTTTGCTTTGAACTGGACAGTACTTCGCTGAGATAGTAGACCGGCCTCTGGACCAGCTGGGCTCGGCCTTCCTCCGGGCGCTGGACCACAACGACAATGCTGACGACTCGGCTTGTCACGGCGATGTAGAGGAGCATGGGCTCCTTCTCAGTCGGCGCGGCCAGGACAGGCGGAGTGGTCAACATTTTCTTCAACTCATGGAAGGCTTGGTCGGCTTGATTATTCCACTCAAAGTGAGTGGACTTCTTCATGAGTCGGTACAGGGGGAGAGCCTTCTCTCCTAGTCGGCTGATAAAACGGTTCAGGGAGGCTAAGCAGCCAGTGAACTTCTGCACATCTCGCAGCTTGGTGGGAATCTCCATCCTCTCGATGGCTTTGATCTTGACAGGGTTGCACTCAATGCCGCGTTCGGAGACCAGGAAGCCTAGCAGCTGGCCGGCTGGTACTCCGAACACGCACTTCTCGGGGTTGAGCTTGATCTGGAATCGTCGCAAGTTGGCAAATGTTTCCTTCAGGTCTTCCAGCAAGGTACCGCGCTTCTCTGTCTTCACCACAATGTCGTCTACGTAGACGTGGGCATTTCTGCCGAGTTGTTTCAAGAGACATTTCTGCATGCAACGCTGAAAAGCGGCACCGGCGTTTCTCAAGCCGAATGTCATTGTCAGGTAGCAGAAAGCTCCAAAGGGTGTGATGAAGGCAGTCTTCAGGCGGTCAGCCGGGTCCAACTTGATCTGATGATACCCTGAGTATGCATCCAAAAAACACAACAGCTCGCATCCGGCTGTGGAGTCTATCACTTGGTCAATCCGTGGCAAAGCAAACGGATCCTTTGGGCAGGCCTTGTTCAAGCTCGTGTAGTCTATACACATGCGCCACTTGTTATTCTTCTTCAAAACCAGAACTGGATTGGCAAGCCATTCTGGAAAGAACACTTCCATGATGAAGCCAGCTGCAAGGAGCCGGGCTATCTCTTCTCCCACGATTCTTCGCTTCTCTTCTGATAGTCGGCGGAGGGCTTGCCTGACCGGCTTCGCATCAGCTCGGACATGTAACTTGTGCTCGGCGAAATCCTTCGGGACACCCGGCATGTCCTTTGGGGACCATGCAAAGATGTCTCGATTCTCACGGAGGAAGTCGGCGAGCTCGCCTTCCTATTTACTGTCCAAGTTCGCCCCAATCACGGCGAACCTCTCCGGGTGTTCCGGGTCTAGAGGTATCTTCTTGGTCTCTTTCGCAGGCTGGAAGGAGCCCTGCGCATCACAGTCCTTGGGGTTGGGGGACAAGGCCGGCTGCTTGCCGGCCATGGCCACAACCCGTTCCAACATCCTCTTCTCTTCTGCCACCACGAGGGACTCGGCCAGCCGGCTACTGGCCATGGCACACTCGATGGACTTCTTGTAGTGGCCGGCTACCGTGATGATCCCCTTCGAGCTCGGCATCTTCATCTTCAGGTAGGCATAGTGGGGCACAGCCATGAACTTGGCCAAAGCAGGTCGGCCAAGTAGTGCATGATAGGGGCTCTCCAGATCCACCACCTCGAACCATATTGCTTCCCGGCGGAAGTGATCTTTGTCTCCGAAGAGAACATCCATTTTGATCTTGCCGATTGGAGAGCAAGATAGGCCGGGTACGATACCATGGAAGACAGTGCGGCTCGGCATGAGCTGCTTGGCTTTGATGTTCAGCTTGTCCATGGTGTCGCGGTACAGTATGTTGATACTGCTTCCGCCGTCTATCAGGACGCGGGAAAATCTGGCAGCTCGCCTCTCCGTCGCAAGGGTGACGTCCAAGACCATAGCATAGGAGCCAGGCGAAGGCATCACCTCTGGGTGGTCGGCCTGGCTCCAGCTGATGGGCTTTTCCGACCAATGCATGAACTCGGCGGTGCTAGAGGCGACTGCGTTTACTTCTTGGTGTTGCCGGCGTCGGCTGCGCTTGTCGTCGACTTGACTCGTGAAGACGACGTAGGCGTCGTGCGCTTCGGGGAACTCGTCTTGGATGGCGCCGACCGCAGGCCGGGCCGCCGGCTGCTGGGGAGCTGGAGGCGGCGGGCCGGGAGGCGGAGGCGGCACCACCCCTTCGCCCTTGGTAATGCGGGTGAGCCAGTGGCATTTTCGTGTTGTATGGTTGGACGGCTTCGCGCCGCTGTGGAACTTGCAGGGAGCATCGAGTGCTTGCTCGTAGGAGAAGGACGGCTGCCAGGGCGGCCGGCCTCCCTTCTTCTTGGGAGCGGGCCGCTCCTCGGGCTGCTCGTCTTCAACTGTGGCCACCTGCCGACTGGAGGAAGTCGGCATGGGGCCCTTGCGCTTGTGGTCGTTCTGGTAGGGGCGCCGGTTTGGGTCGCCAGCCGGCGTCTTGGGAGCCAGAGCGACTACCTTCCCTGAGGCGTCCACTCGGAGCTCGGTCTTCATGGAGGAGTCGGCAGTGGCATACTTGTCGGCAGTGATCAGCAACTCATCGAGGGTAGCCGGCTCGTCGCAGAGGAGTCGGTGCTTGAGGAGGGTGCCCTCTCGGTACCCGGCAGTGAAGTACTCGATGGCCTGGACCTCGTGCACTCCCTCGCAGGAGTTGCGGAGCTCGGCCCATCGCGTGAGGTAGTCGCGGGTTGACTCGTTGGGCCCTTGGACGCAGAGGGAGAGCTGGCGAGGCTTGGGAGGCCGCTTGTAGGTGCTGGTGAAGTTGCGGACGAAAACCTCGGTGAAGTCCAGCCAGCTGTTGATGCTGTATGGCTTGAGGCTGTTGAGCCACGTGCGCGCCGTCCCCTGCAGCATCAAGGGGACGTACTTCACGGCGACGCGCCGATTGCCGTTGGCGATGCTGACGGCTGTGGAGTAGTCGATTAGCCAATCTTCTGGCTTCACCGAGCCATTGTACTTGGGTGTGTCTCTGGGGAGCGAGAACCCTTTGGGGAAGGGCTCGTCGCGGATGCGGGGGCCAAAGCATGGCGGGCCGACATCGTCTTCTTCTTCTAACGCCAAGGACCGAGCAAGGCGGTCGATCCTGTGGCGGGCGTCACTCTCGCCGACTCCTTCTCGGCGGCCGAGTCGGTCACCAAGAGTCGGATGCGTGATGGGCGGCGGAGTGAGGCGTCTTGCTCTTCGAGGCGAGGCGGCAGGTTTCTTTGGTGTTCGACCACCCGAGGGCGGCCATCCGCGTCGCGCTCGATAGTGATGCGAGTCCGGCTGCGGCTGGCAGCTGGCTCCTTGTCTTTCTTCTGGCGCGTGCCGCTCGCAGTCGGCAAGCGGGACGTCGCGGCGTGTTCCCGGCGCGGGGGATGGCTATCAGCTCGGGCGCCGGCTTCGTGCCGTTCTGCAGCCGCGTCGATCAGCTGCTGGATCCGTCTTGTCATGTAGGGGAGCTCATCGGCTCCCAGCCCATTGAGCTCCTCTGCTGCCGCCTGAGCGGCTCGCAGATTCTCGAGCGGGGTGGCGTAGACGGGGCGATCTGCGCCCAGCATGCTGGCAACGGCTGCACCGCGCTTCTGGACGAAGCCGGCTCGGCTCGGACCGCTGGGCGGCGGCGTTCCGAAGGCGGCGCGGTCGACTTCGCGTTGGTGGGCCTCAGCGAGGCGTCTCATCGAGGCTATCTTCTTGCTCTCCGCGATGAGGGCAAGACGGCGTGCCTCCAGGGTCTCGGCGTCGGCGTCGGCTGGGAGGGGGATGGAGAGGTCGTGCATCGCTGCTTGCTGAGCGTCGCGGGCGCTCCCGCCCGACTTGGAGACGTGGTTGATGACCAGCACTTCGGTGACAGCGCTGCTGCCGCTGTCAGCTCGAGGGAGTGGGTCGTCGAAGACCACCACGTCGGAGGGGTAGGCGTCGAGCGACGCGGTGTCGGAGTCGATGAGCATCGGGTCGGTGGAGCCGACAGACTCCATGTCCGCAGCGGGCTCGCTGGTGACGTGAAGTTGGTCGAGGAGGCTGACGAGGCGGCTCTTGGGGTAATCGGTGCCTGCGTCGGACGCAGGCTCGTCGGAGATGCGAGTCTCGCTGAGCAGATCGGCGAGGCGGCTCGCTGCGCAGGCGTCGTCGACGCCTTGCAGCGCGTTGGGGCAAACGCCATCGGGCGCAGCAGGCTGGCTGCGCTCGCGGGGAAGGAAGAGGGTTCCCGTCCAGAATAGGTCTCCGGACAACGGTGAACCTGGCCCCACGGTGGGCGCCAAATGTCGGGTGGTTGGTGCGACATATGCCAAGGGATGGCTTATCATTGTGGGACGGGATGCCTGGAAACGGGATGAGGCGAAGACATGCACGCCGGCGAATCTTACCCAGGTTCGGGGCTCTCCGAGGAGATAACACCCCTAGTTTTGCTCTGTGGGGTCTCCGCATGATCACTAGATCGGTAAAGAGTAGCTGCAATCGCTCCTAGAGCTGTTGGGATCAAGGGAGAAGAAGAACAAGGCTAGCTCTTGCTTCTCTCTATCTATGGTGTGTGTGCGTGTGCTATGCTTGGAAGCCAAACATGCAGAGGTGCGAACCCCTTGCATGGGTTCTCCGGGGGGTTTATATAGGCCTACCCCACGGGGGTACAATGGTAATCCGACTGGGAACTGGCCCCAGCCGTCAGTGTCTACGCCTGCCGGCTTCTCTGCCAGCTGCTGGGTCCCGCCGGCTGGTGGGTCCCGCCGGCTGCCGGCTACTCGGTCGACAGGCCGGCCCCACCGCCTAGGGTCTTGTCGGCGGCTGCTTACTGTAGCCACGCCTCTGATGATGAGGGCTTTGTCGAGGTAAGCGTGGCTACAGTGATCCGCGTCGGGGGCTATCACTATAGCCTCACCTCGTCTTGTCTCCTTAATGGGGCTCCTGCTTCGAGGAAGGGAGTCGCCGGCTTCTGGAGGCCGGCTGTGCTCCTGGCCGACTAGGAAAAGCCGGGCCGCCTTCACGCCTCTCTCTGGCTGAAGGGGCCCGCGGTCCTTGGGCCGTACAGGAGGGGGGGTCGTGGATGACGTCGCGGCTGGCGTGGCTACAGTGCCGGGCCGCACGGGAGACATCCCTCCCGTACGGCCTCCTGTAGCCACGCCTGCCTCGGGCTTCGGGGGTCGTGGGCCGCGCTGTGGCCATGCCCCGTCAGGTCATCGTTATGTAGGAGCGGTTGTGGTCTTGGCCGGCTTCTAGAAGTCGGCGTCCTTCTTGGCCGGCTTCTTGGAGTCGGTGAGGCTAGGTCGCCTTCCGGGAGTCGGCTTTAGTGGTAGCCGGCCGGGGAAGGCGGCCCAAATGCTTGGACTGCTTGAAGGCCCAAAGGCCTGATAAATTTTCTGAAGAGCCAGGGGTAGTCGGTTAGGCTACCCGTGGCCAATTACTCCGACACCGTCTTATTTTGAAACAGCACTGGCGGAAGGTAACCGAGGGGCTTAATAGCCCTGCCCCACAGCCGGAGAGCCACAACCGGGAGCTTGATCCTGGGTTCGAAGAGGACCCGGATATATTTGGGGTACTCGCGGAAGGGGTGTTTTACCAGGCGAGCTATGACGGCACAGAAGTGGCCATCATTGCCGATTATCCTGGTCTTCTTCCAGCTTCCCACGTAAGTAATCAGGAGAAACCCCCCTCGAAAGAGTTTCCTCGCACTGCCTCACCCACCGCACTATCTCATGCTTCAAAGGGGAGGCGTTCGACGCATCATGCTACGCCGGGGATGACTCCAAGAAGAGCAGCTCCCGTGCCGAGCAAGGCCTCGAAAAGGAAGGCTGGCGAAGACCAGGCCGGCCCTTCGTCGAAGAGGTATGGATTTAAAGGTATGCTTTGGCAGTCGTACCCAACCGTGATTGTTATGTTAGTCCTGTATCAGGAAAAAGGTTCACCGGACTATGTCCCGGGATTCAGCCGGTCGCACTCCCAACAACTGGGATTTAGATCCCACCGGAGAGGTGGGGGCCGCTATGGGGGCAACGTCGGACTGTCCTTTGGCCGAGGGTTCGGAAGACATGTCCGTTATCAACTCGGAAGTAGAGAGCGCCATGAATCATCGGCGCTGCAGGGCTGTCCTACGAGACCCCAAGTTCTCGGAAGAGGCATTCAATGCCTTCAGCTCGGCTGACGCATACATCCGAGCTGCTCGAGATGGGCTTAGAAAAGCCACAAAGCAACATTTGACAGATGTGCAGGTAAGTTTTTTCTTCGTTCGAAAAGGATAACCATATGCCCGTAGCCCCCGAGACTGAAAGTAGTTGGTACAACTGATTTAAGGATCGTTGTATAACTAGGTCCTTACCGAGAAGAATGCCCTGCTAGCCCAAGAGCTGGAGCAGTGTCGGGCGCAGCTGAATGTTGCTACCACCGAACTGGAAAACTTCAAGAAGGCATCTTCTGGTAAAATTCCCCTCCATCGAGGAATGGTAATTGTATACCAACTGTGCTAATATTGTTGCTGATTGCATAATAGGATCGCCCGATCAACTTGAAGAGAAGTTGAAGATCGCCCAAGAAGGGGAAAAAGAGGCAAAAAGGCTACACGCCACAGGCGAGCGTGTGTTGACCCGAGTCAGGGACGAGAAAAACAAGCTACAGGATTCCAACACCGCATTGGGCGAAGAATTGAAAGACGTGCGAGCCCAGCTAGCCGACTCCGTGAAGGAGAACAGGACGTTGCGGGGCGGTATATTCAGTATGTGTCTGAACTATTTTGAAAGTAGTTTGGAGATAAATGGAACTGATATAATTATGATTGCAGGTATATTGACGGGCCGTCCCGACGAGGAGGTGTCCGGATCATCAAGTGATCTGCTGCAAAGGCTGTTGCAAGTGCACGAGCAGGCTCGGCTGGCAATGCGGAGTGTTGCTAAGGCCCTATGGCCATCCGCCTCCCCTCCAGGAAGTATGGAGGAGCTTGTAGAGCTGTTCAAGGGAGCACAGCGGCGTATCCGACTATGGAAGATATCGGCCTGCCGAGAAGGTGCGCGAGAGGCCTGGGCCATGGTGAAAACGCGATATACCAAGCTGGATCCTAATCACATGGCCCGGGTCGGACCGCTAGGGTCGAATGGGGAAGAAATTCCCGTTAGTTTAGTATATGACCAAGTAGAGGTGGCCGCCAAATATTCCCAACAGGATTGTAAGTTAGACTGCCTGTTGGACGGTATAGAGGAGGAAGTGTTTGAGTCCAAGTGACTATGTACTTTCCTTACCATGTGTAATTCTAGTTGAATTGTATAGCATTTGTCATGGCAGACCTTTTTGCTTCAACCTCCGGACCCGAGGGTGCGGAGTGTTTCGGAATACCCTCGTGGCCGAATAGACTGCCTGGAAAACTAGGCG
Source organism: Triticum aestivum (assembly GCF_018294505.1). Lineage (NCBI taxonomy): Eukaryota > Viridiplantae > Streptophyta > Magnoliopsida > Poales > Poaceae > Triticum > Triticum aestivum. The sequence continues at coordinate 423,406,267 of NC_057814.1, read as the reverse complement.
TAGGGGTCATAGTTGCTTGAACAGACAAGTTGTATCCTGCTAGTTATGTTATATTACATTGAGATCGTAAGAAACATCTTCCAGAGAGAATAGTTCCATTAAGGGTTCCTTTCCCTGGGTGTGCATGTATTAATGTACATGTCCGAATTGTGATGGAAAAATCACAGTGTATGTAACTTCTGGGGGTTCAATGGAGTAAATGTAAAAACGTCTTTAATTCACCGACCGAATATTCCCTTAAGAACGCTAGCTTTCGGCTTCACCCAGTCTGAGGTACACATCCGGATGACCCGGCAGTAACAACCGCAGAGGTGCTCCCTTTATGCCCTAGCCGAACTAACGGGAACGTAGGGCATAAGCACAGGAGCCAGGCAACCCAGCTTGGCCAAAACTTAAGTCATATCGATGCATATAATGGCCAAGAAAAGGTACATATGGAAGAACTCATATGTGAAGAGCTTGATGCTCGAGGAATAATAATAAAAACTTCAGTCCAAGAAGGCCCTAGGTATAATGGACATACATATTTTAAAGATGTATGTGTCAGGGGTGTGTGGTCTCGCCGTACCAAAGCTTTAAAGCGAGAAAGGAAAAAGTAACCGGAAAAGAGAGAAAAAATAATGGAAACTACAGGGGAGAAGGAGACGAACAAGGAGTTCGGCGCTAGGCATAGAATCTTCGGAGTCTGGCCGCGTTCTAGGGGTTCGGCTCGAGGCGATTGTCTGATGCATCACGAAGACGGTACGCTCCGCCGGTGAGAACTTCATCAATTATGAAGGGACCCTCCCATTTGGGCTTGAGTTTGTCCTTTTTCTTCTCCGGCAGGCGTAGAACGAGTTCGCCAACGTTGTAAGTCTTGGCCCGTACTTCTCTGCTTTGATATCTTCGAGCCTGCTGTTGGTAAAATGCTGAACGGGCTTTTGCGACATCGCGCTCCTCCTCCAGAGCATCTAGGCTGTCCTGCCGATCAAGCTCGGCTTTTCTCTCTTCGTACATATGCACTCAAGGTGAGTCGTGAATAATATTGCAGGGCAACACGGCCTCTGCGCTATACACCATGAAGAAAGGTGTGTATCCGGTTGTACGGTTGGGCGTGGTCTGCAGCCCCTAGAGTACGGAGTCGAGCTCCTCAACCCAGTGCTTGTCTGATTCTTTCAAAGACCGCACTAGTCTGGGCTTGATGCCGCTCATAATAAGACCATTGGCTCGTTCGACTTGACCGTTGGTTTGCGGGTGGTAGACGGAGGCGTAATCAAGTTTAATGCCCAGATTAGTACACCAGGTTTTTACCTCGTCGGCTGTGAAGTTAGAGCCATTGTCGGTGATGATGCTGTGTGGGACACCATAACGGTGCACAACACCGGATATGAACTCTATCACCGGGCCGGACTCAGCCGTTTTGACCGGTTTAGCCTCTATCCACTTAGTGAATTTGTCCACCATAACCAGCATATATTTTTTCTTATGGCTTCCCCCTTTAAGGGGTCCAACCATATCCAGTCCCCAGACCGCGAAAGGCCAAGTGATGGGGATAGTCTGTAAGGCAGTTGGGGACTTGTGGCTTTGGTTGGCGAAGAGTTGGCACCCGACGCAGCGTTGGACAAGGTCATGCGCATCTGCTCGGGCCGTCGGCCAATAAAACCCTATGCGGAAGGCCTTGCTAACAAGGCCCGGGCTGCGGCGTGGTGTCCGCCTAGACCAGCGTGAATTTCTGCCTAAAGCTGCCGCCCCTCCTCCTCGGAGATACATCTTTGAAGTACTCCGATATTAGTTTTCTTGTAGACCTCTCCGTCGTGAACCTTGTAGGCCTTCGAGCGCCGGACAATGCGGCGGGCCTCATTCTGGTCTTTGGGCAGCTCCTTCCTATTAATGTAGGCCAAGAAGGGTTCGGTCCATGGGGCAATGACTGCCATAACGAGATGGGCCGACGGTGTAATTTCGGTGGCTGAGCCCCCGATGATATCGGTGTGTTCAGAGTCTGGGGTTGTGTTCGGGTCTGGACTGTTGTTGCTGCCCTCCCCTTGCCACACCACGGATGGCTTGAAAAGCCTTTCTAGGAAGATGTTAGGTGGGACGGGGTCGCGCTTAGCGCCAATGCGAGCAAGGACGTCCGCCGCCTGGTTACTTTCTTGGGCGACGTGATGAAATTCAAGCCCCTTGAACCGAGCCGACATTTTTAGGATGACATTACCGTAAGCTGCCATCTTTGGATCTTTGGCATCGAAGTCTCCATTTATTTGAGATATTGCGAGGTTTGAGTCCCCGCGCACCTCCAGGAGTTGTATGCCCATGGATACGGCCATCCGAAGACCATGCAATAAGGCCTCGTATTCAGCTGCGTTTTTGGAGTCTGTGTATAATATTTGGAGGATATACTGGACGACATCTCCAGTGGGGGACATTAACACGACGCCCGCTCCCAGTCCCGCCAACATTTTGGAGCCGTCAAAATACATAACCCAATTGGAATATGCGCTGTACTCTTTGGGGAGTTCGGCCTCTGTCCATTCGGCGACGAAGTCAGCCAACACTTGGGATTTGATGGCTCGACGTGGCTTGTATGTTATGTCAAATGGGAGTAGCTCTATCTCCCATTTAGCGATCCGTCCCGTGGCATCGCGGTTGTTTATTATGTCATTGAGTGGGACTTCGGAAGCCACCGTGATTGAACACTCCTGGAAGTAGTGTCGTACCTTTCGGGATGCCATGAAGACCGCGTATGCTATCTTTTGGTAATGGGGGTACCGGGATTTGCATGGTGTGAGGAAATTAGATACGTAGTATACTGGTTTTTGAAGTGGGAATTTGTGTCCTTCCTGTTCTCGTTCGACGACGAGCACGGCGCTCACCACCTGATGTGTTGCTGATATGTATAGCAAGCCAACGTTTGGTGTGACCAGGATTGGGTTACTTGCTAGGAGGGCCTTTATTTCCTCCAGTCCGGCAGTCACCGCATCTGTCCATTCAAAGTTATTGGTGCGCCGTAAGAGGCGATAGAGTGGTAGTGCCTTTTCTCCTAATCTGGAGACAAAGCAACTTAATGCTGCCACGCAACCAGCTAGTTTTTGGACTTGTTTGAGGTCTGTTGGCGTAGCCAACTGTGACAGAGCTCGGATTTTAGCTGGGTTTGCTTCTATTCCTCTATTGGAAACGATAAAGCCCAGCAATTTTCCGGCTGGGACGCCGAAGACACATTTTTCCGGGTTGAGCTTAATGTCATACGCACGGAGATTGTCGAATGTAAGACGTAAGTCGTCTATTAGTGTTTCGACGTGCCTAGTTTTGATGACGACGTCATCGACGTAATCTTCTACCGTCTTGCCGATCTGCTTCTCCAGGCATGTTTGAATCATGCGTTGGTATGTGGCGCCGGCGTTCTTGACCCCAAAGGGCATGGTGTTGAAGCAGAATGGCCCATATGGGATGATAAATGCTGTTGCAGCCTGATCGGACTCCTTCATTTTGATTTGATGGTATCTGGAATATGCATTGAGGAAACACAGTGAGTCGTGTCCTGCGGTGGCGTCAATGATTTGATCAATGCGGGGGAGGGGGAAGGGATCCTTAGGGCAAGCCTTGTTGAGGTCTTTGAAATCGACACATAGGCGCCAGGATTTGTCCTTCTTTGGTACCATCACCAAGTTTCCGAGCCAGTCCAGATGTTTGATTTCTCTAATGAATCCGGCCTCGATAAGCTTGGCCAGCTCCTCCCCCATGGCTTGTCGCTTGGGTTCAGAAAAGCGCCGCAGTGTTTGCTCGACCGGTTTAAATCCCTTTAGTATATTGAGAATGTATTCGGCCAGCTTGCATGGGATCCCTGGCATATCTGAAGGGTGCCAGGCAAATATGTCCCAGTTTTCGCGTAGGAATTCTCGTAGTGCGGCGTCAACTGTTGGGTTCAGTTGTGCTCCGATAGATGCTGTCTTCTTGGGGTCCGTTGGGTGACCTGGAATTTGACTATTTCTTCTGCTGGTTTCAAGGAGGTGGATTTGGGGTGTTTGTCGAGGATCACATCGTCCCTGTCCACCGTGGAGCGTAGTGCAGTTAGTTCTTCAGCCGTAAGGGCTTCGGATAGCGCCTCAAGGGCCAGGGATGCGGTTTTGTTTTCAGCGCGGAGTGCTATGTCTGGATCATTGACCAGAGTGATTATACCGTTTGGTCCGGGCATTTTGAGCTTCATATACCCGTAATGAGGTATAGCTTGGAAGCGTGTAAAGGCATCCCGTCCCAACAGGGCGTGGTATCCGCTCCTGAAAGGGGCCACTTGGAAAGTGATTTCTTCGGACCGTTAGTTCTCCAGCGTGCCGAATACCACGTCGAGTGTGATTTTGCCCGCGCACCGCGCCTCCTGACTGGGAATGATTCCTCGGAAGGTTGTGCTACTTTGCTTGATGCGGCTCCTGTCTATTTCCATTTTGTGGAGTGTGTCCTCATAAATGAGGTTTAGTCCGCTGCCGCCGTCCATGAGGACCTTAGTAAGTCGAAATCCGTCCACGATGGGACTGATGACTAATGCGGCTGGCACTCGGACTGTCCTGTTCCTCGGTTCGTCACCGGCATTAAATGTTATAGCCGTGTCGTTCCAAGGGTTTATTGCAGCGATTTGGCAGACTTCGGCGAGGTCACGAAGTGCTCTTTTGCGCTTGTTGTTTGAAGCGAATGTCTCGAAGACAGTCAATACTCTTGTGTCATCGTTTTATGGAGGGTGCTGTTCTGGGGCGTCCTTGATGAGGATGTCCTCGCCGCTCTTGGCTACCTGCCGGAGTATCCAACAAGCTCTAAGGCTGTGGGTTGCCACGGTATCTGGCGTCGTGTGTATTTTGCATGGGCCATCGAGCCATCCCTCCAGAACGGTGTCGTGCCGCGTAATGGGTTTATGTTTCTTGACTATTGGACTGGGCGTGCCGCGGGGGTGCGCCCTCTTCGCCTGTAGGAGGACTTGAGTTGGGACCGACGGTTCCCAGCAAGCTGCCTGAGTTTTCCAGGTGCTTGCCATCGCGGTGTACTTCTATACGATAGTTGCTAAGTCAGCGAATTTTAGTATGCGGCGACGATTGATGGCGTTGAGGATTCCTTCTTCCACGCAATTGTTGCGGAACACTGATATCACAACGTAGTTCAAGCTTCCGAATCTGACCTGATGGCCAGGGGCGCAGCTATCGATCTGCTCCAGATGGCCAAGCGAGTTGGCCCGCAGTACGAAGCCGCCGAACACAAAGATCTGTCCGGGGAGGAAGGTTTCTCCTTGGACGGCGTCACTATCAACGATTGAAGGGGCCATCGAACCTTTCGTCGACGGCACAGTGGAACTCTCAATGAAAGCACCAATGTCGGTGTCAAAACCGGCGGATCTCGGGAAGGGGGTCCCGAACTGTGCGTCTAGGATCGATGGTAACAGGAGACGGGGGACACGATGTTTACCCAGGTTCGGGCCCTCTCTATGGAGGTAATACCCTACTTCCTGCTTGATTGATCTTGATAAATATGAGTATTACAAGAGTTGATCTACCATGAGATCGTAATGTCAAAACCCTAGAAGTCTAGCTTGTATGACTATGGTAATGAATATGTCCTATCCGGACTACGCCCTCCGGTTTATATAGACACCGGACGGATCTAGGGTTACACAGAGTCGGTTACATAGGAAAGAATCTTCATAGATGATCGCCAGGCTTGCCTTCCACGCCAAGGAGAGTCCAATCCGGACACGGGTAGAGTCTTCGGCCTTCATGTCTTCACAGCCCACCAGTCCGGCCCATGGATAACAGGCCGGACGCCCGAGGACCCCTTAGTCCAGGACTCCCTCAAACCCCTCTTACGGGTCGGCTTGCAAGTATTTGTTCTTTGTGTGCAGGTACCGTTTACATAGTGTTGCTTGGTTCTCCTACTGGATTGATACCTTGGTTTCACAACTGAGGGAAATACTTATCGTTGCTGTGCTGCATCATCCCTTCCTCTTTGGGGAAATACCGACGCAGTCTAGCCACGTCACCCGTCCCCCCTCCGTCCATCCACCATGGCCGACAAGGTGAATCCTGTCAACCCACTAGCTGCCGCCCGCCTCGCGGAGAAGAAAAAGAAGACTGTGAAGAAGCCTCGGTCGGAGCTGACGCCGACAGAGATCGCGAAGCTCGACGCCGAATCGAGCAAGAGGAGGGGTCGGCGAACTGTCACGACGGAGAAGAAAGTCGTCGCCGAGTACGCTGCCGAGTGTGCCTTGCGGCGTGCGTTGCAGCACCAGACCGACGTCGAGGACAAGGAGTCCATCGTGTACAAGGCGCACAGCCTCCTCATGTTGGGTATGTGCCGCCCCACATCGGCCAATCTCTTGGCCGCTACAATGGCCGCGGCTAGCACAGGCTCCTCGACCCGTCGTCCGCCGCAACACCTTTCCCCGAGCTCGTCCGTCACACACGAGATGCTGGATGTTCATGCTCCGCCGCCGCACGGCCATGGGTAGACGCGATTCTCTATGTCACCGGACTGTGTCGTGGTTGATCTCACCATGCCCGCGGGCCTCATCAACCTCAACATCACGTCAGGGTACAGTGGCGCTGGCCATTGTGAAGGCGGAGTGCAAAGGAAACAGCCACGGTCGTTCGCTTCGGCTCACATGGCCGGCGCCCGCAAGTTGTTCGACAAAATTACACCGCCGACGGTCGATGACCCTGACTACGCCTCGTTCATGCAGAACGCCATCTTCTAGGGCCGTCGTGAGGCATTCCACGTCGACGGCCAAGAGCAAGCTTTTGATCCCGATGCGACCCAAAGCCAGGACGGATGCGGTACCTATGATGACACTCAGTTCGCCGGCCATGATGATGGTGATGAAGACGACCATGGAAACTCGTGGCATGAAGATGATGACTTGTATTGTAAAGATGAAGAAGAATAGGTCGACATTTCCGTGGTGCCATTGTTGTTTATCGATGAGCTCACCCAAAAGGCGGAAGCACAAAAGAGGAGGAAAAGCATTCGCACCAGGATCATACACCCAAGCCGAGGACACTTTGATTTGCGAGAGTTGGAAGGAAATTAACCAAGATCCAATCAAAGGTGCCGAGCAAAGTGGAGCAGTCTTTTGGACAAGAGTTCACAGGAACTTTCTTGAGCGAAGAAAGTTTGCCCCCTACCATTTCACAAGCACCCGCGGCATCAATTCAATCCAATAGAGGTCGGGATTCATCCAACAAGAGTGCAACAAATATTGTGTCACGCTTGAGAGCGTCAAACCTCGTCACGTGAGCGGCCTAGGCCTTGGTGACTTGGTATGAACCTCTCACTTTTTCATCGTGTGTCCACTCATGTTGGCATGCCATTTAAGTTTCATGCATTGTATGTCCTTTCATGTTACAATTGTGGCCGCATGTTTGATTGTGTAGGCATTCCAATCTTTGGAAGCCTTCCAGGCCCGGCACAAAGATAAGCCATTCACTCTCACACATTGTTGGGTGCTCATCAAAGATTTCCCGAAGTTCAAAGACCAATACAACGATCTTAAGAAGAAGAAAGTAGGGAAGGCGACCGTGGCTGATGAGGTAGACTTGCTCAAGAGGCCGAGGGGCACAAAAAACTCGAAGGCCGACGACAAGCGTGATGCGTCGTCCATTGCCTTCCAAGGAACTTTGGAGGAAATGATGAGTAACAAGGATGCGAGGGAGTTGAGGAAGACCAAAGGAAAGGAGGAGCAAATGGAGATATATCCAGTTCTCCAAACGAAGAAGCTCGACATGGAGGAGGCCGTGAGGACGAGGAAGCTTGAAATCAAGGAGGCCACTCAACTCAAGAAGCTAGAGATCGAGACCACCAATGCTGACACGAAAGCCAAGGAGGAGGCACTCGCATTGATGAGCATCGACAAGAACAACATGTCACCAGAGAGGAAGGCTTGGTCCGCGAACCGGCAGAAGGAGATGTTCGTCCACGACGGCCTGAACTAGATGAGACCTCGGCCGTGATGGCGGTCCATCTTGAAGGCTGGTTGGTATGCCGTTCGCTGGCTTTGCTGCCGGCAACAAAACTTGTCCATTTTGAAGGCTGGCTCATGTGCCGGCCGCTGGCTTTGTTGCGGGTGCTAAAACTTGTCCATTTTGAAGGCTGGCTCGTGTCCCGGCCGCTGGCTTTGTTGCCGACGCCAAACTTGGGGTGACCATTCTGTAGGGGCTGGCTTTGTTGCCGGCCGGCATGATCTAGCGTGAACACGGCCACTGGCGTGAACTATGGCTGATGTCATTTAGCTACGTCCTTTTGTTTGCATGCACAATGGACGAGATGCGACCGAAATGCTGGCGTGCATTGGGCGCATGGCCGGCGAATCGATAAATCTGGGCGGACACGACACTATTGCCATTCCCAAGCGGACAATAAATGGACGAAACAGACATTCATTTGGGGTTGTGCGTTGGAGTTGCCCATAGAGCATCTCCAGCCGCGCCCCCAACAGGCCCCCAAGGCCCTTTTTTAGCGTCGACGCTGAAAAAATGGCCCAGTCGCACCCCCAGGAGCCCAATTTTCGCCAGTTAGGCCTGAAACTGGCCCCGGCGGACCCAGGCCGAAACCGGCGCGCTGGGGGCGCCCCGGGGCGCCGGGGGAATTGTTTTTGGCATGAAAGAACGGCGGGCCCGTCGAGTCAGTGACCTCGACGCATCATCGTCCTCATCACCTCGGTTCCCGCAGGGAATCAATGCCAAGGCTACCGCGTTGTCGCGCCGGTCAGCCTCCATTGATGCCTCACGGGCGGTGCAGTGAAGGCGCGGTGACGCGCGTCCCGCCCGAGCCCGCCACACATACACACGTCGGCCGCCCTCCCACCGCCCAAGCCCGGCTATAAAAGTCGCCCCTCCCTCACCGGGGAGTACACACACTCCATTCGCCAGAGCTCTTCCTCTCACCGCCGACGCCCCTCTCGACCAAGCTCACCTCTCCTCTCCCTTTCTCCCCGCCGACGAGCATGGTTGAGCATTACCCAGGTGACAGCGCGGCGGCGAATGGCTTCGGCCGCCGTCACCTGCACGAGGACGAGGCACGACTCCTCTACGAGGCCGACTACCCGGCACCGCCGGACATGCGGGTGCCGGGCATGTGGAAGCTGAGCGCCGGCGGAGTCCCGGTGCCACCAGTGCCCACCGGCGCGGCCCGACGCGCCGAGATCACGCGCATCCAGTCCTCACTGACGGAGGATGTGCGTAACCAGCCGAGGTACGCCCACGATAGCAACACGTTGTGGACTATGTACTTCGAACGCCGCCACACCGACCAGCTCGCCTCCTCGAACAGCGTTGTTGGATGTGGGGTTCCGGCAAACCCTTAAGGTTCGAACACTGGGGTGCGTGCGAAGTCTCTCCCTCCTACCGATCTACGCTCTAGCTTGCTAAGATCGGGGGGACGAACTCGACGAACTCGCAACACAGAAAGACACGAGGTTTATACTGGTTCGGGCCACCGTTGTGCTGTAATACACTACTCCAGTGTGGTGGTGGTGGATTGCCTCTTGGGCTGATGATGAACAGTACAAGGGAAGAACAGCCTCCTGAGGTTGAGGTGTTCTTGTGCGTATGAACTTGTGGCGTGAGGATTCGATGCCTACTGTGGTGGCTAGCTGTACTTATATAGGCCCTGGTCCTCTTCCCAAATATTGAGCGGGAAGGGAGCCAACAACGGCGGGCAAATTTGAAGGGGGACAGCTAGTACAAGCTATCCTGACAAAAGCGGTCTTCGCCTGCGAAAGCTCTGGTGGTGATGCCGTCTTGGGCTCCATGATGACCTCCGCCTCGCCGTCCTCCTGGTCTTGGTCTCATTGCACCAATATAGCAACCTTTGCCTGATGCCTGGGTACACTTCGCCTGCGCTGGCCTCCTTAGCACCAAAGAGGAAACAAGGACGCAGTGCGCGCTGGCGCCCGCCTGGTGCGATGCGTCATGTCTCACGTCATGAGGGCCTCGTGAGGTTTGCCCCGCCTTGATATCTCCGCTCCTCGTGAGCCTTCCTGACTAGGCTTCTCGAGAGGAGTGTCTTGGATGCCTTGTTGATGAAGATGGGACATACGGCCTGCTAGCTCAGCCGCACTGTGGGCCGCAGGCAGGCAAGTCTGGGGACCCCCATTCCCAGAACGCCGACAGTAGCCCCCGGGCCCAAGGTGCGCTCGGGCTTGGCTTCGCGGCGAAGCCAAGGGTCAAGTTCGGAGCATCGCGGGCCCCAACAGGCCTGCGGCCTCGGTCGACGCGTGGCGGTTGATTGGACGTGGGCGTCTCCGCTTCCCCACGCTGCCTCGGCAACTGCACGACTTGACAAGTCCCTGCGACATGCAAGGACAACCATCATTACCTGCGATCGTGGGAGACGCCGATTGGCCTTCTCTTGCTATAAATGGAGAGGGGGCGGAGCCCCCGTTGCCCATCTCTTCCTCGCTTGCTTGCTTCGTCCTCCTTGCTCGACTGCTACCAAGAATGGTGCCCATTAGAAGGTTTTCCGCCGAAGAGAAAGGAAAAGCTCCCCATGACGATCCGGGGCCACTTCCACCGAAGAAGAGGACGATCCATCGCCGTGATGAAGCGGCGATGCAGGTGGTGATGAGGCCTTGGTGCGAGCGGCCTCCTCCGGGGTACCGCTACCCTTGTACGCCCGAGCCGAGGGCTCGGGAGGTTGGAGCGACGAGCAGCGCCGCCCGCGCCGCGTCCGGGGCCGCTGCGCCACGGCGACACGTGCCGTCGCCCCTAGGGTCCACGCCACGGACTCCTCGCGCGAGTTGGTGCTGTGGGCGCTGATGCCTCCAAGCTCCTGGATCCGCTTCCCGCGGTTCTTCTCCGATGTGATGCCGCCGAGGGGGCCTCTCGAGCTCTAGCTGCATCATGCCGACTGCAGCGCTCCGGTGACCGGAGCGGAGATCGAAGCGGTCCCCACCGTCAAGATCTTCATGACTCGCGGCTGGAGCGAGATCGCGCGGGTCTGCCGTGCGAGGGGAGCCCTCGCGATTCACTTCGAGTACGACGGCGCCTCCACGCTCTTCTTCAAGGTCTTCGACGCCGAGGGCCGCCGCCTGGAGTGCTGCCCTGGGGAGGAGCGCCAGACCGACGTGCGCTCCGCCCGTAGCTACTCCAACAGTAGTAGCCCTTGGGAGTCCGACAGCTCTCCTGAGCTTTACGAGACTCCAGAGACGAGCGACGACAACTACGTGCCCCCGAGCTCTCGCCGCGCTCGGAGCAGGGCTGCGGCGTCCGGCCGTCGCCGCTGATCTGGATGGGGTTGGCGCCGGCCTCCCGTGGCCCACTGTTGATGATGGCGTCTACCACAGAAGGGTGTAGATAGGATTCCCCCTAGTATCAGCTTTTTTTCCTGCGAAGAATCATGAATCACCCCGTGGGGGCATGTAAGGGTCTGTAATGTCTTTGGTGCTTTTCTTCCTTGTTATGAAAACTTGGTGAGTGCATGTCCCGTTAAGGCTTGGTCCCCCCTTTCTTTCCTCGCGATGGCTTGCTGCTCTACACTGACAGGCCCTGGTCCCCAGGCAGGCTACAACCATCGCTGGTATGCCAGGTCGCGTGCCGTGGTCAAGGCCAGGAGGTGTGCGGCCCGAGGTCCAGTAAGAGCCCCTGAGGCGCGATGCTTAGGACGTCCCCCTTAGCGCTCAAGCAGCCATGGTAAGGTAAGAAAGGAAAATGACTTGGCCACAATGGGGCTGCGGCACGGTGCGAATGACCATTAGGCCCAGATATTTAGCCGATCCTGGGGCGAAACTTATCTTGCTGACTTCATGGTGATTCCTGATGTTGCGCTAGGGCTGCGCGCCAATTCGCGCAGCATAGCCAGGTCGGCCCATACGAGTTCCTCTCCCCTCATGCTCTCCTTAGTGCTCTACGTCCTCAGGTCCTGGCCCTCGAGCAAGCTCAGCCGCCGCTGGTATGCCAGGTCACGATGCCATGGTCAAGGCCAGGGGGTGAGGGCTGGAGAGCCAGTAAGAGTTCCTGAGTCGCGATGCTCAGGAGCCCCCCTTTTAACGCGCAAGCGAATTGCACGAGAGAAAAAGAGAGTCGCGGTGCCGCCTGCTATCCTTCCCTTGGGATCCTTGTGAGCAGGCACAAGAAGAAACATGGTTTGCCGTTACAGCTGTTAGCCTGCCGCTGGTTGCTCTGGGTGAGGTGAAGGCACTGAGGGCCTGGTGAGGTGACGTGCGCGGCGCGTGCAGCGAGCTAGAGCTCGACCACTCAGATTTGTCGATGTGGCAGGGACGGACCCATGCACCAGCGCCGTGCCTGTGTGAAGGCCCCGGGGGAGGCGATGATCGAGCAGGCGATAGCCGTTGGCAGGTTAAGCATGAAGAGCAGATCAACTTGGATAAATGCAGGAAGATACACGCCATCGGGTCTGGCCCGAGCGGCTCAGGGATGATGCAGCCCGAGGGGCGCCCCCAGCAAGATAAGCTAAAGACTTAAGCAAAAGGGATACATGCCACAGGGACGGACCCATGTGGCCTGGGAATAATGAAGCCCGAGGGGCGCTCCCAGCTTAAACGAACTTAGAAGATGTCACCTGGTTCTGTAGACGAAGTAGAGTTGGTGCAGCTGAAGCCGCGCGTTGAAGGAATGGCTCCTCATGAGCCACCGGGACCCTGAGCCTCGGGAGGCTCTGGAGGTTCAGGTGGTTCCCTGAAGAGCGTCTCCATCTCCTCCAGGACGGCGTGGAACCTGGCCTCTTGAGCCACCAGGACTTGCCGCATGTTGCGCTGATAGGCCGTCGCCACGCTCGGCAAGCCGAAGGCAGTGGCAGCGCCAGGAAATGAAGGCTGGGTATTCATTCAAAAAAAATTTGGCTCTAAATGTAGTATATGAACCAAACAACACAACACTAGCAATATATGAACAAAACAACACTAGCATAACGGCAATAGCAATATTTCAAGTATCAGACCATAACAACATGAATACATAAGTACCTTTTGATTGATAAAGTGATGATATCCTTCTTACAATATAACTTTGCGGTCGCCTTTTTGGAAGAGATTGATGACATCTTCATCTTCACTTGATCGAAAAATTCTCTCTCAACAAATGTAACCAAGCAATTGTTCAAATATTCATCACCCATTTTGTTCCTTAGCTTATTCTTCACATAGCTCATTGAAGAGAATACCCTTTCAACACTAGGAGTAGCTACTGGCAGAATCAATACCAACTTAAGAAGCTTGTAAACAATATGATATTGTTCATGCTTGTTTGTCTCAACAAGCATAATTGAAAGCTGACACAGATTTTTCAGATTTTGAAACCTTTCATCTCTACGCACATTAGTAACATACATGTTTAGTTGCCATGGAAGTCTTGCTAGTTCATCACTTGTAAAATCAGAAGCATAAAACTTTGTAGCAAGCCTAACCAACTTCTCTTGGTCATAAGCAGCAAATAGATGAAGTGGACAGAAAGGTGCCATGCAAGAAAGTAGTTCCGTGTTTACCTCATCGAATCTGCCATTCAGCTCACTGATTTGCCTATCAATGACACCCACAAACATATCAACCTTGAAGCGGTGGTAATTGTTCACACCATTACATAAACCCCTTCTAGGTCGGCCAACGGGAAAGTAAGGACCCTCCATATCAACAACTTTGATCTTATGCTTTGTCCAAAAAGATGTGACCTTTGTGAGAAAATCATCCCATCCAGCATCGGTCCTCAAAGCCTCCAAGTAATACTTTGTGTCACCAACAAGCTCAATAGCATGAAAAATATCTTCGTCTTGCTTTTGCAAAGCTCTACACAACTCATCTGTGTATCCAAATATTTCTTGCATCATGTGTGCCATGAAAACAAACTCAAATGATCGAAATATTTTCTCCATGGATAGAGCTGCTTGTGCCTCCGCACCATGGTACTCATCTCCAATCTTGCGAAGGACTCGTCGTAGTGTACCATACAGAGAGATGACATGGTTCACAGTTTTGAAGTGAGAGCTCCAACGTGTATCACATGGCCTTCCCAAACCCATTTCCTGATTCAGCCCACTCCCTGTTTCTACTTCTTCCAATTCCAATGCATCAATGAGTTCTTCAGCCTGAGCTATCTGAAGCATTCTCATCTTTTTACAAGACATGCCAAGAGCATTTAACAAGTGTGCAAGCTGCGGAAAGAACCAAGTACAATCACCACTCTCCTTAGCAACATCAACAAGAGTTAACTGTAGTTGATGGGCAAAACAATGAACATAGTAGGCAGAAGGGGACTCATCCATAATCAGTTTTTTCAGGCCATTAGCATTACCTCTCATGTTACTAGCTCCATCATATCCTTGCCCACGAACCATTGCAAAGGTCAAATTGTAGTCCATAAGCATTTTCTGAATTGCAGCTTTTAGTGTTAAAGAGGTAGTATCTTCAACATGAGCAAGACCAAGAAATCTTACAACCGCCCTTCCTTTCTTATCAACATAACGCAAGCAAACAGCCAACTGTTCATTCTGATAAACATCACTAGACTCATCTGCAAGTATTGCAAAATGACCACCATCAAGTTCCTCAATGACTAGTTTAGTAGTCTCTTGTGCACAACATTTTATCACCTCTTGCTGTATATCATGGTGAGTCATCCTGCAGTTCCGTGGAGCATTCTTGAGAACAACCCTGTCAACCTCTTCAAAATTTCCTGCTAGCCAATTTAGAAGCTCAAGGAAATTTCCTTTATTTAGTGAGTCTTCACTTTCATCATGTCCTCTAAATGCCAAGCCTTGGCGCAACAGAAATCTCACACACTTGAGTGTCCATGTCAAACGCTGTTTATACAAAGCCTTGTATTATGAGGTGTTTGAAGCAATAGACTCCGGAATTGATGTTTGTGGTGTAGTGAACCTATCATACTTCTCTTGAGCTTCAGCATGAACACTACAAACCTCACCTTCATGTTTCTTCAATCTCGACTTCATGTTCCAGTTATTAAATCCCTTCTTCACAAAAGCATCTCCACCGAGACATCTTGTTTTATCCTTGAACAAATAGCAAACGAAGCAGAAAGCGGTTTCTTTGTCCACACTATACTCAAGCCACTTGTAATCCTTAAACCAAGAAGGAGAAAAGCGACACTGTAATCCACTTATATCTCTATACTCAAAATTATGTTTCTTTGGTTGACATGCCCCCAACTCGATGTATCTCCTTCTAACTTTATCCTGGTCATTGACATTGTACCTAGAGATGGGGATCCGTTTCCCAGGATCAGACTCAAGTGCTTCCAAATCTACCTTAAACCGAACTTCATCATTTGCTTCATCATCTTCTACAATTGGGGTTGGGGAGCCAGCTGCACTCTCAGGTTCTGTGTGTCCATCATCAGGTTCATGTGCTTGCACAGGTGCTAGTTGCAGATTGCTCTCAATAGTAGGAGGAATGATACTGCTCTCAACTTCAACATCAGGAGGATTTTGTGTAGATGTCGAAGTTCTTTTATTTGCCTTGGAAGCTCTTTCCCACAATGCAACAATGCTAACACCCTTCTTCTTCATCTGTGATACAAGATCAGAAAAAATAGATCAGCAATCTAGTAATCTACTAAGTTGGTCGTTCTAGCAAATTGGTTCAGGTGCATACATGTACTAGCAAATAGCAACCTGGTCGTTCTTGTGCATACATGTACTAGCAAATAGCAACCTGGTTGTTCCACCAAACTACAAATATGCAAGTAAGAACTATGTATTGTGTATTCTGTTGTCAGTCTTATTTTTTGTAGAGGAATAACTGCTCGATTTACCTGTATATTTGTTTTTTCTGTAACTCAAGTGTTAAATGATAGCTGCTAAAGAATAGTTGCAGGCTATAAAAACGTTAAATTCATGCTATGGAAATATAACAAAGCCACTTTAGACAAAATTTATCCCAGAGCCAGGCAGCCAGCTTACTAGCTTAGTAAAGTTATTTGCATTTTAAACCGGCAGTCATGCTGACTGTGTTAATGATACACCATGTGAAATATGATTCAGAATAGTTGTGTAGCAACAAAACAGTAACCGGGAACATGTATGCACTAGAAAACATCTCCCATCCAGCTGCTCCCATCCTCGACTCATTAGTTCAGTTCAAGAGCAGAAACTACTCGATTCGAGGAAAAAAGAAAAGCAGAACCTACTCATGAGCTGACTGAATCTGAAATCTGAAACACTAGAACTAGGAGCAACACTGACTAGGAGAAGAGGAGAATATAACCTGGTCTGCAGGTCGCCCATTCAGCGGCTCCGCTTGCCGTGCTGCTGCCTGCGGTCGGTACTGGCCGCCGCCGCCGCCGCAGCAGGCGCTAGGTTAGGTTGGGTGCTTGGGGAACGGCCGAGTGGGGGCTTGGGGAACGGCCGATTCGGGTTGAATGAGTCGGGGGCTGGAGAACGACTGCGCACGCGCGGTAGCTTCCGCCCGATGGGCTGTGCCGCTGTGGGCTTGTGGCTCGCGGGCTGCTAAATAAGACATATATTATTTTTTAGGCCAAATCTTGGGTATTCACATGAATACACGTGAATACACCTGGCGCCACCGATGGCCGAAGGGCATGCGAACGTAGCTATGTGGTGGGCCCTCACAGCGGCCCACATGCGATGGCCAGAAGCGCTCCTGAGATGAGGCCCTGTTGAGCCCTGGGACGTTGATGTAGACACGCAACCCGACATCCTCGCCTGGATGGGGAGCTGCGCCTTGTGAGCGGCTGTGGCCGCGCATGGCTCTTGCTTCTTGCAGTTCCTGGGTGGCCTTGGTGATGAACTCCTGGGTGGTGGGCACTCCTTGCCCTGTGCTCTCCTGAGGGAAGTGTGCCGTGAGGCATGCTTCCAACAAGTGGTGCCCAAGCGCCTCCCTCGTGAGGTTGGCGAGGTCTGAGGCTCTCCGGAAGAGAGCCCCCGAGCCCTGCCTGAGGAAGGCGCCGGGCGCGCTTTCGTATGCGGTGGAGGGAGGCGCCCCTGGAGCGGGCGCTGGTCCTGATGAGGCTCCTGCCGCGACGCCATCCTCTTGGTTTCCTGTGCGGCGCGGCAGCTTCTTCTTGGTGATGGTCTCCGGAGGGCCTTCACTTCTGCTGTCGGGGTCGTCGATTGCTGCGGCTTGAAAGGCGCGCTCAAGGGAGCACACCGCATCCCTCTCTTCACACGGGACTATGATGATCCCTCCGCTTCCTGGGATCTCGAGAACATTGTAGCTGTGATGAGTGGCTGCCATGAACTTGGCCAGGGCTGGATACCCGAGGATGGCATTGTACGGCAGGCGGATGTGCGCGACGTCGAAGTCGATGAGCTCGGTGCGATAGTTCTTGCGCTCCCCGAAGGTGACAGGCAGGCAGACCTGCCCTATTGGTGTGGTGGAACCGTCGGTCACTCCTGAGAAAGGCTTGGTTGGCTGGAGCTGCTCATATGGCACTTGGAGGTTGTCGAACGTGTCGACGGACAGGACGTTGAGACCTGCGCCGCCGTCGATGAGAGTCTTGGTGACTTGCACATTGCTGACGACGGGGGAGCACAACATAGGGAGGGCGCCAGCGGTGGCTGCGCACTTGAGCTGATCTGCCGAGTTGAAGGTGATGGCACATTGGGACCACCTGAGGGGGCGCGTGGCCTCGAGCTTGGGGAGCACCGCGTTCACCTCGCGAGCGAACTGTTTGAAGATGCGCTGAGAGGCTGGGGCCTGGGCACCGCCCAAGATGCAGGCGATCGCACGCGACTCCTGGAAGCCCCCAGCCCCCTCGTCCTGGTGGTGGTCGTCGTTCCTTCTTGGTGGAGCAGCGGGGGAAGACCGGCGTTGCCCTGGGGGCGATCCTCACGAGGCGGGTCCCTCCAGGCGCCCTCGCGAGGTTGATCCTGCCAGCGGTCCTCATGAGGCCAGTCGCACTACTCCTGGCACGGGCCACGGTTGTCCCAGCGTCCGCCTCCGCGTCCTCCTCCGCGGCCGTAGCCCCGGTTGTTGCGCTCGGGGCGTCGACCGTAGCGTCCTTCCCGTATGGCTCTAAGCTCTTGACAGTCGCTAGTGTTGTGGGTGTTCAGGTTGTGGAAGGCGCAGAACGGTCGGCCATTCTTGGACGACTCGGGCTGATCTCTGCCTCGCTTGGTGTCGGGCTCCGCTGCGAGCACTACTGCCTCTTTGCGCTTCACGTCCTTGGCCTTGGCCTTCTTCTCCTCCGCTCCTGCAGCTGGCAGCTCAAGGAGAGAGAGGCGCCCCTCCTCAGCTCTTGCGCACTTGGTCGCCAGGTTGAACAACTCCTGAGATGTGCAGAGCTCCTCGTGGATAGCGAGCTCTTCCTTCATCTTGACGTCACGGACGCCGTCTGTTGGGGATATTACCACTTGGCGTAAACCGGCCAGGAGAGGCCGGGTTAACTTCATAAGTAGTTCATCTGTATCTGAAGCCCATGAAGACAGACGGTGACGCTTCATGGAGGCCCAGGGCCCAAAGCCGGTTTAAGGCATGTAGATACAAACCGGCATTGAGATGTAAACTTGTGTTGTAAGATATGCGTAGCAGAAACCGAGCTGGACACGATTATGAGCCGGCCTCGGAGTCTGTAAACCGACGGGCGTCAACCCATGTATATAAGGGGACGACCCAGTGGCGGTTCAGGGACAACAGACAACAACTCGAGACTCAGGCAAAGCGTATTCGCTCCCTGGTCATCGAAACCCCATGCATTCCATCACAACTAGACGTAGGCTTTTACCTTCATCGAAGGGGCCGAACTAGTATAAAACTCTCTTGCGTCCCTTGTCCGCTTTAACCCCTTCGAGCTAACCCGTAGCGATGGCTCCACGACTAAGTCCTTTCTCTAGGACATCTGCCATGACAAAACCACGACAGTTGGCGCCCACCGTGGGGCTATCGCACGATGGTTTCAAGTTCTCGGAGGGCAGCTTCGAAGGACTCAAGGGTTACGTTGTGGGCCGGATGACCAAGAGTCGTCGCGGCAAGCTCTACATCGACGATGCAGGCTGGGGCCCCGAGGCCGGCTCAATTGAGTACGGGTACCGGGTCCCCTTTGGTGGCATACACGTTTTCATTGGCAAGATCAGTGAACCGGGCCCTGAGCCAGACATCTGCACCGACCTCGTCGAAACAGCTCAGCATGCGAGATCTGCCTGGGTCAAGCCTGTCATGAAGCGTGCCTTCGTGGGAGTTATCCATGGAGGTGAATCTGAGGATAGATCGGAATCTGGTGATGAGACCGTCGTTTATTCCGGCGACGAGTCATCGACTGGAGAGACCGAGTCGTTATATCAGTTACAAGATGGCCGGATTGGGGGCTGTTCCGATGGTGACAGTATTCCGGACCCCTTCGATCTGCCAAACCGGGTGGCGATCTTCATGGCCGGCACGCAACCGGCGCTCCACTCTTCAACCGCAGCGGCGATGATTTCCGGGTCAGCAGCGGTGGCAGCGGCTGGGGCAGGAGGCCTTGTGCGACCGCCAGCTCAGGTTCTATCTGATTTGTTTGATGTGTTGGCCACGCTGATGGTGGAGGTTAACCCAGCGGATCAGGATGCACACAATGCGGAAGTCGCGGAAGTGAAAGATCAGATCACCCAGGCAAAAGCCGACTTAGCAGCTGAGGATACCAAGATAGCCGCGGAGCGGGCCGCTTTGGATGCACAAGCTTACCGGATTATGCTGGATCAGAGTGCGTTGAACGAAGTCCTGAAGCGGAGGCACCGATCTCGCCTGCCGCCGGTTTACGATGCTAGAAATCTCTTTAACACCCCAGGGGCAGGAACCAGTAATCCGCCGGTGGTAAACCGGGCAGAGGCACCCGGAGCAGGGGCAGCGGTTCAGCCACGTTTGGTGGATCCGCCTCGTCAGAACAACGTTGTGGTACCTCATGTCCCCACACCACCGGGTCATTATTCTAACCCAATGGACAACATTGTCGCTGCCGCTTCACGGCTGGCGGCCATCCCGATCGAAGGCGATTCTCCAGCAGCGGTCGAGACGCGTCGGGTTAAGGAGCTTCTTCAGACAGCCTTGATTCAATAGGAGGCTTATTCATATAGTCGCGATCGGATTCATTCCACTCCCCATCCAAGCCGGAGTTACAGCAGGCGTATGGATGAACCGGCAGTGTCAAGCAATGCGCGGAACCGTGATCCGCCCCGTGGCCATAACCCGGCGGGTGGTGCCGGTGATGCTCAGGATGTGGTGGACCGGGCTCGGGCACGCAGAGAGGCCGAGTTAGCAGCACAGCACGAGGCCCGTCATCTTACTCCGGTTCGTCCAACCACATTGGTGGAACCAGGAGTTACCTCTAGTTCCTTGGGAGTGCCATGTCTTGTCCCGGCGTTGCGCAATGTGCGCCTGCCCAAAGATTTCAAAGGCCCGCGCAAGGTGCTGAATTACACCGCTGATTTATCCCCTGAAACATGGGTTGAAAGCTATGAGATGGCCATGGAGATGCTGGACGTGGATGATGCGGCATGTGCGAAGTACTTCACCATGATGCTAGAAGGAATGGCCCGCACTTGGCTAAAGAGTTTACCGGCTAATTCTATCAGGTCATGGGCTGAGTTGAGAGCCCGGTTTGTTCAGAATTTCAAGGATACATGCAAGCAACCCATGTCAATTGTGGACTTAGCTGCCTGTGTCTAGGAGGAAGGAGAGTCAACAACCCATTGGGCGCGCCGAGTTTCAGAGATTTTGCATTCATCAGACCGCATCAACGCTGACACCGCAGTTTTAACATTGGGAGGCAATTGCCGTTTTCAGCCCTTGAAGTTGAAGTTGGGACGGCTCAAACGTCATTGTAATGACATGGGAACCCTCATGGCTGCACTGGTGAAGTATGCCAACTCTGATAGTACCAAGGATCCCGAGTCTGACGATGACAAGACAGGGAAGGGAAAGAAGAGCGGCAACGCCAAGGGGCAGCACCACAACCCGGCGGGTCATGGAAACGGCGGCAAGCGTAAAGCGGACCACAGTTTAGACTTTGTGGCTAACACTAATACACACGACAAGGGCTAGCGGCGTAAGGGTAAACCGCCCCGGCGGAATGGAATGTCGAATCCTAATCCGGACCGTTTGTTGTATCTGTTGAACCAGCCCTATCCAAAGCATGGGACGAAGGAGGAACCATCTACACACCTCTGGAAAGATTGTTATATCATGCAAGAGTTCAAAAATTCTGACTCTTTCCAGTATGATCATGGACCAGGAGGCGCTTCGGGCTCTGGTTCTCATGGGCCGGGTTATGGCGGAGGAAATTCCAGTTCGGGATTCCATGGCAATCAGGGTGGACACAACAATCAAAGTAATCAAGGTAACCAAGGTGGCTATAATCATCAGGGCAATCAGGAGCAGCAGGAGCAGTCGGGTTACCAGAGCAACCCGAAGCAGTTGAATAGCGAACAGTATCATGTCTTCACCACTAGCTTGGACAAGCGCGATCAGAAGCTTCATAAGAGGATGGTGAATGCCGTTGAACCGGCAGTGCCCCGTTATTTGCGCTGGTCCGAGCAGCCCATTGTGTGGAGTAGAGACGATCATCCACCCCGGGTTGACAATCCGGGTCATCTAGCTCTGGTGGTGGCACCTCAGGTGGGAGGTTATAAGTTCACTAAGGTACTCATGGATGGAGGGAGTAGTATCAATATCCTTTATTATGAAACTTTCCATCGCATGGGGCTAACAGATAAAAATCTTAAACCGTCCAATACGGTGTTCCATGGTGTGGTGCCTGGTAAGTCGGCATATCCTGTTGGTAAGATAGCTCTGGAGGTGGCTTTTGGAGATGAGCATGACTCGAGATCAGAAACCTTGACCTTTGAAGTGGTGAAAATCAGAAGCCCGTATCATGCCCTATTTGGACGGCCAGCTTATGCTAAGTTTATGGCACGGCCTTGTTATGTCTATCTATAGCTCAAGATGCCGGGTCACAAGAACTATAACCGTGCATGGGAGCCGCAAGATTGCCCTGGAATGTGAGGAAGGTGATGCGGCTTATGCGGAGTCAGTTTGTGTAACAGAGGAGTTGAAGTTTTACAAAGACAATGTTGATCCGGCAGATATGACTTCATTGAAGAAACCAACTACGGAGCATGATCCGGCCCTGAAGTTTAAATCGGCTGATGAGACTAAACTTGTTGACTTCGTGCCTGGCGATTCGTCCAAGCAGTTTAGCATCAGCGTTAACTTGGATCCGAAATAGGAAAACGCGCTCATCGAGTTCATCCGTGAGAATCGGGACATCTTTGCATGGAAGCCTTCTGACATGCCTGGTGTACCGAGAGAACTCGCTGAGCACACCCTCAATGTTGATCCTAAGTATAAACCGGTCAAACAGTTTCCCCGCCGGTTCAATGAAGAAAGACGCAAAGCTATTGGAGAAGAAGTAGCCAAGCTCTTGGCAGCTGGATTTATCGTTGAAGTATTCCATCCTGAGTGGTTGGCTAATCCGGTGCTGGTCCTCAAGAAGAATGGCACTTGGCGTATGTGTGTGGACTACACATATCTCAACAAAGCTTCTCCAGCAGATCCTTTTGCCCTCCCCCGTATTGATCAGATTATTGATGCTACGGCGGGTTGTGAGCGGTTAAGTTTTTTGGATGCATATTCTGGTTATCATCAGATCAAGATGGCAGTTAAGGACCAGGAGAAGACGGCCTTCATAACTCCCTTTGGAGCCTTCTGCTATGTGTCCATGCCCTTTGGGCTCAAGAGTGCACAAGCAACTTATCAACGGTGTGTGCAGAATTGTCTTCATAAACAGATCGGCCGCAATGTTCACGCCTATGTGGATGATATTGTGGTGAAATCAAGGAAAAAGGAGACATTGATTGATGACTTGAAGGAAACCTTTGATAACCTGCGGGATTATAAAATGATGCTTAATCCGGCCAAGTGCATCTTTGGTGTACCTACAGGCAAGCTCTTTGGTTTTTTGGTGTCTAACAGGGGCATTGAAGCTAATCCGGAAAAGATCAAGGCCATCACCTCCTTGGCTAAACCAAAGTGTATCAATGATGTTCAACGCCTGGCAGGCCGGATTGCCGCGTTGAGCCGGTTTGTCAGTCGTCTTGGTGAGAAGGCCATTCCTTTGTATCAGATGCTCAAGAAAACGGATAACTTCGTGGAGTGACGCCGCTAATGAAGCATTTGAGGACTTAAAGCGGCAGCTAGCTAATCGGCCGATTCTCGCTGCTCCGGTTGATAAAGAACCGTTGCTGCTATATGTGGCAGCTAACGCTCGGGCTGTTAGTGTGGCTATTTGTGGTGGAGCGCAAGGAGGCAGGAAAGGAATATCCGGTTCAGCGGCCGGTTTACTATATTAGTGAGGTACTCATTGAATCCAAGCAGAGGTACCCGCATTAGCAAAAATTGGTGTATGGGGTTTTCATGGCAAGCCGGAAGCTTAAGCAGTATTTCCAAGGTCATCCCATCACGGTGGTCAGCTCTGCTCCTTTGGGGGATATAATCTAGAATAGGGAGGCAACTGGTCGAATTGCTAAGTGGGCTATCGAGCTCGGGCCTCACGGGTTGAAATACATACCCCGAACGGCGATCAAATCTCAGGCACTTGTGGATTTCATCAATGATTGGACAGAGTTACAAGCGCTAGAAGAAAAGCCGGATCACATGTATTGGACTATTCATTTCGATGGGTCCAGGCAATTGGAGGGCTCGGGGGTTGGAGTCGTGTTAACTTCCCCACGAGGTGATAAGTTTTGTTATGTTCTCCGTTTAATGTTCCCTTGCACTAATAATGCAGCTGAATATGAGGCATTACTCCATGGTCTTCGGATGGCTAAGGAGATGAATCTCAGCCGGGTTAAATGTTTCGGTGACTCGGATTTGGTGGCTCAACAAGTGTCTGGCACTTGGGATTCCAAGGACCCACTAATGGCAGCATATCGTCGTGAGGTGGATATTGTTGCGGGTCACTTCAAAGGTTACCAGGTGGATCATGTGGACCGGCGGAAGAATGAAGCAGCAGATGCTTTAAGACGCCTGGGCTCCCAACGTAAACCGGTTCCACCTAAGGTCTTCCTGGATGTTTTGCATAATCTATCCGTCAAGCTCCCTGGTGAAGAGGATTTGGCTATTCCTGATCCGGAGGCTCAGTTGGTGGCGGCTCTACATGTTATCCCGGATTGGACGGTTCCGTATCTGGCATATATGAACCGGGGTGAGTTACCAGAGGATGAAGTTTTGGCCAAGCAGATAACCCGGCGGTCCAACCCCATGATTATTATCAATGGAGAGTTGAACCATTGCAGTGTGACAGGGGCGTTTCAACATTGTGTATCTCCTGATGAAGGCCGTGAAATTTTGCGTGAGATCCATGAAGGAGATTGTGGACACCACACCGGTTCAAAAACTTTGGTGGCCAAGGCGTTTCGTCACGGTTTCTATTGGTTGACAGCTCATGCTGATGCCGAGGACTTGGTTAAAAGATGTGATGGCTGTCAGAAATTCTCACGATGTGCTCATGTACTAGCTCAAGAATTGAGGATGATTCCAATCACCTGGCCGTTTTCAACTTGGGGGCTGGATATGGTTGGGCCTTTCAAGAGGTCCAAGGACAAGAAGACCCACCTTTTGGTGGCGGTTGATAAGTTCACAAAATGGGTAGAGGCAGAGCCAGTTAGTAAGTGTGACGCGGCCACGGCGGTTCAATTCATCAAAAAGGTGATTTTCCGGTTTGGCTTTCCACACAGCATTATAACAGACAATGGTACCAATCTGTCAAAGGGTGCCATGAAGGAGTTCTGTCAGCGTGAGCACATCCGGCTTGACGTGTCATCAGTGGCTCACCCCTAGTCCAATGGTCAAGCGGAGAGGGCCAATCAACAGATCTTGAGGGGCATCAAACCCCGGCTTATGGTTCCTTTGCAACGAACGCCTGGTTGTTGGGTTGAGGAGTTACCTTCAGTGTTATGGAGCATCAATACCACACCCAACAGATCGACAGGCTACACGCCGTTCTTCATGGTTTATGGAGCGGAAGCGGTTCTGCCTAGTGACATCCGTCATGACTCGCCTCGTGTAGCGGCATATGTTGAAGCGGATAACGAGAAGGCACGGTAGGAAGCTCTTGACCTGTTAGATGAGGAGCGTGACATGGCGGCAGCCCGTTCGGCGATTTATCAGCAAGATCTGCATCATTATCATAGCCGCCGGGTTAGAACCAGAACCTTTCAAGGAGATTTGGTGCTTCGACTCATCCAGGATCAGACGGATATGCACAAGCTATCCCCCCCTAGGGAAGGGCCTTTTGTGGCTAATTCGGCTGTTTCTCAGTCGCGCAACAGAATTGTGGGTGCATTCTGTTATTGTATACCATGTGAGGAATAAATTGAATTTGGTTGTAGTAAATACATGAGAAACAAATACAATTGCTACAATTGGCTGTAGTTAACTGTTTGGTTAACTGTCTGATCTTCTATTAGGAGTATGTTATATTGTGCAATGTGGTGCTCAGTTAATGTTTGGTTCATTTGTTGTGGTGTTTAGTTAACTGCTTGGTTCAATTCTGCAATGCGATGTCCAATTGTCGTGGGTAGAATTTTGTATTGTTGTGCATGTGAGGAATAAATCGAATTTGGTTGCACTTAATACATGAGAAACATATACAAGTGATATATTTCCTAGTTCTTAATGATGCTTGGTTTGGGTAAATGGGTTTTCCGTGTGGCTTGAATTAATCTGATGAATCTGCAATGTGCTTATTTTTCATCAACATATTTTACTGATAGCATGTGAACCCTTACTTAACCAGATGACTAACTACCTTATATGTGTTACAGGGAAACAATGGGAAGCACTGAGGTTTACAATCGAGGTTAGCACGTGCATGGTCTGTTCTCTAATAGCACATTATTGTGCAATTGCAGGAACCATTCTAATATTTTGGTTTTTAACAATTTGGTCTTGCACATGTAGGTCCTGCTATCAAAGGTTTTGACCCACTGTTCGACCCTTTTTGCATATGGGGAAATGAGTTGTCCATGAATATCAATCAAATTAAGAAACTCAGAAAGATTCTTAGGATAAAGAAATTAGTGACAAAAAACAACAAGATCTTTGTCTGCACAATGAAGAAGACATCTGTTCACTACAAGATGGTACTAACTATTATGCCTTGCCTTTTTTATTCCTTTGCCCCATTTCCAATATAGAGAAGATATTTATGCACATCCTTGTTTTCAGGCCTTTCCAAAGCAGTTCACTGATGATTACCTCTCAAACCACCTCTATGTTCAGGAGGTGACGAAGGTTTTCATACAACACCCACGGTTCAATATTGAAGTGTTCCTGAAGAAGACGAAGGACGGATGGTCAATCATCCACAGGCACTGGCCTAAAGTTGCAAAGACCTTCAAGATGAATGAAGGCTCAATATTCGCCTTCCGCTTCAGCAGTTTTCCAGATGAGATGCATCTGTCTATATAACGTCTATGATGCTAATTTCGAAAGGTTCTACATGTTGCATGTGGAACTTGTTGCTGGTGCAGTTGTGTAATGGGGTAGCTGAGTGCTGAAGCTATATCATATTGTACTCTGATGTATTTCAATTATGAAATTCTGCTTCCTTAATATGGAAATGAAATATATTGTGTGCTTAATATGAAATATCAATTAGATAATAAATGGATTATGAATAATCGGATAATTAGCCTGCTAATGGCGAATTAGCCTGCTAATTGGGTTTTGCTATTGCAAACAGTTGTTGAAAAAATACCGTGGGCGATGACCTCAGGCAACTCACACAGTTTCTAGGAATAAACCGTGTTGGATCAATGAACAATCACACACAACTTTCTCTTGAAAACTGTTTGTGTTAGGCCACCTTGCGCAAACGTTTACCACATAAAAACTGTGTGTGATGGACAGCCTTTGCCACACAGTTTCTTCTATGGACCGTGTGTGATACATTCAATAACACAAACGATTTAAGGGAAAACTTGTGTGTGATGTACCTGCGAATGGAAACGTTTTTCTTGGAGCGACTGTGTGGGATGTACATACGAACGGAAACGTTTAGCGGGGACTGACTGTGTGGTGGCGACGGTTCCAAATGCCATCACGGAAAGGGGTTAAAAACCATTTGTTTAGGACCGACGCGCACCAGTGCATGTTGATGAGTAATTATGCTTTAGTAAGAATATTGGTGTTAAGGTTTGTGATTCCCTATGCAAGCACGAAAGTCAATAGTCATGCAATGAAATTACATCCTACTTGTGGTGCATTATTCGGTGTTAATTATGCTCAATGCTCGCTTATGAGATTATTCGTTTCTTGGTTGGTCGCTTCTCAATCGTTTGCTAGCCTTCATTTTGCACTAAGTATGATCACTACTTGTGCATCCAAAATCCTTTAAACCAGTTGTGCCACATGAGTCCAGTATATCTACCTCTTTGCGGTATTGTTTTGCTGTTCTAAGCAAATTTGTATGTGCCATCTCTAATTTTCAAAATAAATTTCTCTTTTGTGTGCTCGTACCGCTCGCGAGGCGGTGAGGGGTGGCCAATATTTTCCATGCTAGATATGTTATTCTCACGATGAGTGTTTATTCACTTGTCATTGCACGAGAGTAAGACAAAGGTATTAGGGATGCCCCGTCCCGAAATGAAAAATGAATTTACTTTATGTCGTCAAATAATAAATTCCTTGGAAAGTGTTGGTATGGAGGGCACCAGCGGATACGGTTAGCCATGGAAAGTGAAAGTATGGTGGAAAAAGGAATAAAATTTATTTTCTGTTTGGGAACTGCCTATGATATATCTAGCATGGAAAGTGTTGGGAGCTCTAAGTCGTTTTCGTTGGTGGGAAAAGTATGCCTCACAAAATGTTTTTATCTCTTAATTTTCGCTCTAAGCTCTGGCACCTCTACAAATCCCTACTTCCGTCTGCGAAGGGCCTTTCTTTTACTTTATGCTATTTTTACTTTAAATTTGAGTCTCCATCTTCTCTTACAAAGCACCAACTAGGGGGCACTATGATCATACTTGAGCATTGGGTGTAGTTAATATGCGAGTGTGTTTCATGAATGGATCAATGTTTGAGCATGATTGGCCAGGGATAACTTATTTTAGCATTGATATTTTGAAAGATATGGTTGCTTGTTGGTATGCTTGAGTATTTAAGTCCTCATGTCAAAACTAGACTATTGCTTTGAACCATATAGAAGTCCTAATGTCCATGCTATAAAGAAAATATTATGAGATGACATGTTAGGCAGCATTCCACATCAAAAATTCTGTTTTTATCATTTACCAACTCGAGGACAAGCAGGAATTAAGCTTGGGGATGCTGATACGTCTCCAACGTATCTATAATTTTTGATTGTTCCATGCTGTTATATTATCATTCTTGGATGCTTTACAATCGTTTTATATCAACTTTATATCATTTTTTGGTACTAACCTATTGACATAGTGCCAAGTGCCAGTTGCTGTTTTTTGCATGTCTTTTACATCGCAGAAATCAATATCAAACGGAGTCCAAACACCGCAAAACTTTTTGTGGATTTTTATGGACCAGAAGACCACCAATGGGCCAGAGCAGCACTTGGGGGGTGCCCCGAGCACTACAAAAAAATACACTTCCGTGATGATACGTGTTTGTCACAGTAGGTCACGTTTTTTGTCATGCATGTACATCCATGACAAATTTATGACAGCATCAAGATAGTCATACCTGTGTTGTTGTAGAAGTGTTCCATGACATTACCAAAATTATCATCACGGAAGTGTCCACTTCCATGACGATAAATCGCGCGTCACAGAAGTGCTTTCGTCAAGGGTGACCAACACGTGGCATCCACCATAACGGAATGCCGTTAAGCTATCGGGTCGGGTTTTGGATCCGATAACCCGTTAACAGCCCCGACCAATGGGGATTTTCCACGTGTAAAATCATCATTGGCTGGACACGTGTCGGCTCATCGTTGGGACAGATGTCATCCACTCATTGGACAGAAGGCGCCTATGATACGTCGACACGTGGCACGGCCCAACAGAGGCCCATTCCTGTGAAAAGGCTGGCCCGTTTGACTTGGTCAAAAGGTGGCGGGCCGGCCCATGGAAAGCCTGTTAACGGCATGTTCGCATATAGCCCATTTACAGCCCGCTAACCCAAGGCTCGTTACGCCCTATCCGAATTAGGCCCAGTAGCGTCATCTGGGCCATCCAATATGATTCCAGCCCGTTTTCACTTCTGGCCCATGTATGGCCCATGACGTCTTTCGGCCCATATGAGGCCCTATGTAACTCTTGGCCTATTAACGACCCATGGTGAAACTGGCCCGTAATGAACAGTGTATCACTTTACACCCATTAACGGCCCGTGGTGAAACTGGCCCATAATGAACAGTGTATCACTTTATACCCATTAATGGCCCGTTATTCCGTTGGGCCGTTTCCAGCCCATGTTATCTTTCGACCTTCTCAGAGCCCATTTATTCTTGGGCTCATTTCCAGCATTCGTTTACTTACGGCCCATTACTGTCATTTTCTGCTTGTGGGCCAAATTCAGCCCGTGGTTACAGTCGGCCCGTTTGTGGTCCGTTAATACGTTGGGCCGTTTTCATAGCATCATTAAATACGGCCTATTAACGATGGCCCGTTATGGTCGACCCATGAACGGACGATTCCAACTCTAGCCCGTTTACGGCCATAATGCGGCCTGTTATTGGTCCATGTTTGGCCAATCGATCATACGGCCCGTATAAGGCCCATTGATGATACGGCCCGTAGAAGGCCCATTGTTTCTACGGCCCGTAGAAGGCCCATTGTTTCTACGGCCCGTAGAAGGCGTACTGTTTCTACGACCCGTAGAAGGCCCACTGTTTCTATGGCCCGTAGGAGGCCCAGTGTCACTACAGTAAATATTAGCCCATGGTTATTGTGGCCTAGTTTTAAAAAATAGGTTATTGTAGCCACTAGCAAACCGCGGAAAAAGAACTGCACTGACTACAAGCAAACAAATAAACAAGACAACAAGGAAATAAATAAGCTAGCAACTTATGCTAGGCTATCACGGCTATTACACATATTACATCCACTGGGCATCAAAGTTCGCCACCAGTGATCATAAAGCGCAACGAAGAAACAGATTACAAAAACTGGGCACCATTGCAGCGTAACAAAATAATACTGAACCGAGACCACTTCCAAGACAGTTCAAGAAAGGTTAGCCTTGCGGGGGAACTGCTGCGCAAGCTGCTGAGCAAGGCTGTGAGACCGGCCTAGCATGTCGGTCATAGCTTCCAGGTGTAGCTTTTTAGCGATGAGGTTCTCATTGGTGTTCTCCGCAATCTTTCTTAGAGATAGGACTTCAAGTCAAAGTTGAGTTGTAGAATGCCTTTCTGCTAGAACTTGGGACTGAAGAAGTCGAACTGATTCAAACAACGAATTATGTGAACTAGTCTGACTGTTAGTCTCAAGTAACTTGAACACTGCATCAAGACAAGACTTTGGGGTTGTCTCGCTATCTTCAAGATGTTTCACCTTCTTTGCTGCAATATATGTTGGGTTTGTCTCACAGCCTTCAGCAGACTTGTGCATGCCATCAGGCATATCACCCTGAAACAAAGCACAGAGATGACAGGTTTTGCACATGTATAAACAAAGATGATAACTGTTCTGTCAATTCTATCCAATTTCAAATTAGAAAATAAAGAGTAAGTTCAAAATATCAATAGCATAATTTGGCATTGTTCATAATGCGGGGAGCTTCACCACACTACTGGATTACCATGTCAACATAACAAGCATAGATGAAGGGCAAAGAAAATCATTGTATCTATTTTGGATAATGTGCATGGCATGTTGTTCATATCATCAGCCACATCAGTAAGATAAAATAGGAGATGACAAGGTGCAAACGTGGGCTGCTTCACCACACACTGGATTATAGATCCACAAGAACAAGCATACATATAGGGAGTATTAAGTAATGTGCATGGTATGAATAAGGAATTTGGTTTTACAAGTAAAACTTAGAACTTACGGTTCTTACGAACATGCATTTTGGTAGAAACAGCAAACTAAACAGCAGTAAACGATAGGGAGTATGAGCAAATTAAATAGTAGTTCAGAATAAAGGCTTTAGAAGGACTGACTTACATTAACAGTTAACACCGGCTTTATAATGCCCTTCTCCATGTCAAGGGAAGGATAACTCAAGAATTTCAGCACAAAATCTTCTTCATAAGCATTGCCTGTACTCTACATTTTGTAGAGAGTAATTATAGATATGATAATACTGGAAGGGATAGAGGATAATGAAGATAAGATGGAGATTGATGCTACATAATCAACTACCAATCCCTGGAAGTACAAGTGTTACAGGACAAAATGTACTGACAGGAGCAATGGGCTACACTTCTGCACTGGCATTGTCTGTGTATTCTACTTGTTGGTAAGATTAAATATAGATCTGATCTTTTTTAGTAAATGGTGGGCGAGGGAGATAAGATGCAGAATGCTACAAAATGAACCAATCCCTCTTCCCATAATACAAGAGTGTTTTGAACACTGGTGTATTGTACAAAACGTTCTTCTATTATGGGACGGAGGGAGTAGATGTTAATGTAAGTACAGTGATAGGCCACGTTCAGTCCTTACAAGAGGACTGCAGAGCTAAACCTCTTCAAAAGCATTGGGTTGATTCTAAATTTATGTAAGAGTCCATACGGATCTTATAATGTCCACCAAATGGACGATTACGAGGCTAACATGTGCAGTGATGCTACATAATCAAACAGCTATGAAAGTAAGTATGGTCATACAGGGCAAGAGGTACTCACAAGAGCAATGCAGTGTGCAGTATAGTTGCGAGATTCTGTGGTCCCTTGAGAACGAATGTTCTTCTGCTAACAGTTTTCGTACAGGTGAGACATTAAGGCAAATGCAGAAATGTAGTTCAAATTGTGACATGATATCATAGACAGTACCTTACGCTGCAGCCGAGACCAATGTGTAACAAGATTATTCCAGTCACCGTCGGATAAATGTAGCACCGGAGACTTTACAGAAATTTCGTTCAGAGGCTTGCCATCGAAGTGCGCTTGCCTCAGGTAGGAACGATACTTCATCAATGAGTGCTTGAAAAGCGCAACCAACCCTTGCTCGTCATCACAATCCAGTTTGCTCCTCGCCTATTTAAAAGAATGAAATCTTGTGTCTTCTGTCAGTAGAAACATATGCAGTAATGACCATGAATAACATTAGTACATTACTTACGCGTAAGTTGCGGAGGAAGACTGGAAATTGTTCTGTGTCTGCGGTATAATCTTTCCATGAAGGAAATATGCGCACAAATTTCCTGACAACAACATAAGCTTCGTCTTCTAAACTGGGAAGAAATGGAATAGGGGTCCTATTTGCTGCAATTGGGGCTCTCTCTGGTTCGAAAAGGGATTTGGCAACTGGATTTGGTGTACTCTTTGCTGGAATGGGGGTTTTGCGTCGTACAGCTGGTGCTATGTCAACTAGCATAATCATACTATTTGCTGCAGTTGGGGTCTGCTGAGTTGGGGCATCAGAAATGACCAGTGTAGTAGGGCTAGAGTCTGCTAGAGTTGGGGTATTTTGTGGGTCAGGTGATATTGCAACTACACCTAATGGGCTATTTGATTTATCAGGTGCCACTACCTTTTCCAAATACTTTGCTTGTGCTCCTCCACGATCAGCAATCGCCCTCTTCCTTTTGAACGTCTGATACACAAGAACATCATTTGAATGGATAAATATGGTATGATGACAGATGGAATATGTACTGAAAATGGATAGGGAGGGCGTATTCACATACACGATGTGTAAACTAAGCTAATGGCAGTTCAACAAAGTAGAAGCAATGCAAAGCATCAGTTGCAAGATATGTGCGAGCAATGTATCCTTGGAAAGTTAGAGCAAGTACCTTGATGGGTGAATAAGATAGGGCATCTTCCTCTGACTCCTCCACTAGGGAGCTACATTGACTTAGGTCTCCCACTAGCTCAGAATCACTGTTAGGATCATATTCTGAGCATGAATCTGTAGGTGTAGAGTGTTTGCATTGCATTGCATCCAGACTTGATTTCAGTCCCTTAATGCCAAGTTTGACAGCCATGGCATTGTTCTGCTTTATTCTTTTCATGCGCGCAAGCTCATAATCATTATGATGCTGTTCAGAATCTGAGATTCATGAAAACATAAAAAGTAGTCAGATTATCTATGGGATGCATTGCGGATTCAACTCGGAGAGTGTATCCCTATAAACCCCTGCATATGCAAAGTTCACCTCCCCAACCGTGCTGACCAGACCACACACAGAAATACAAACCCCTTATGTCTCTATAACAGGCAGGCACACATTTCAAAACTGAAGTAGGAACATTAGAATCATATGAAATTCGTATTTGAACAAATAAACTAAGCAATTATGAGTGGCGTAATGTTTAGCTTCAAGGGTGGAGTGTTGGTAGTGCGACACAAAAGCAAGTAGGCAGATTGTATTCCATGTAAAAGATCGAAACCTATGTAAAAGCTGGAAATGACACTTTCTTTCTATACAATGCAGTCTTCGTTACCCACACATGATGGAAGAGATCACATAGAGAAATACTATTCACTCATGTCTACGGTTCCAGTATTTAGAAACAGGGTGGTCCACGCTAAAAGAATATTGACAACAAATATGACAAGGCAAGCATAGATGTAGTGAATCAATCATTTACTTGTGAGCTTACTAGGACAAGTATGCAAAATTGTAACTGCAGTAAGAGACCGTCCAAAATCTGAATGAAGAAGTTTGTCTAGCACTTATTGTTTACAACTAATCGACGTGAATAATTGGATATTATATCGAATGAGTAAGAAAGACAAGTAAAATTGTCAACAAACCTGGCTTGCTGTAGTAATCTGGGTCAATGTCACTACGACCAACAATCCAAAATGACTAGTTTCTGTTCTGAGGGCTGGAATTTTGAAAACCCTGTGAACTTTAGAGGTACTAAAGATTACCCAAATACATCTGAACCATTAAGTGTAGGTAGCACTGAGCACACAACAAACCCTAATGATAGTCCTGCCTAATGAGTAATGAATCAATTAGAAAATGGGTGATGAGGAGTGGTGCTGAGTGTTGAGGACGTATCTCAGGATAAATCGTGTTGGCTTGGTGGGTGCTGCACGCCTGAGCCCTGAACGGACTGGGAAGGTAGGCACGACAGCGCGCCCGGGCAGCGGTGACGCTGTTGGGCGAGCGGCTCCTGGCCTCCTGTTAGTCCGGCGTCTCTTCCTAGAGTCATGCCGTCCAGGGACGACAAGTCGCCGGCGAGGCAGGCGGCTGGGGGCGAGTTGAGATCGGAAGCGCGCAGTAGAACAGAGGGGAATCGGGGCCTGGGACGACCCAAAATCCCAGGGTGGGCCGGCCCACCGTGGGCACCCTGTAGAGATACACACCCGAGCGGCGAACATGCATTTTCAAAACTAATTTAGGAACATTTAGCTGACCAATTAAACAACTCTGTTTTAATAATATCAGATTCGTATTTGAACAACTAAGCTTGTTTAGCTTGATGGGTGGAGAAGTGTTATTATGACACGAAGCACGTATTCTGATCGTATAGTGATCATAAAAGGGGGAAACTCTAAGCATATTTTTTTAGCAAAAGAGGGTTTCCCCTCCGATTTCTATTAAAGAAACCACCACGGAACCAACATGATCAATTAAACCCTAAGCATGATCAATTAAACCGTATTATGGCTGTGCCATGGCAGATTTGAAGCTGCAAACCGGAGAAATGATATTTAGCATCCATTGTTTGCTTCGAACTAAGAACTAAATTCTAAGAGCTGAAAAGAAAGTAGAGTAACCAAGTTAAGATCTATTTTCTGGTTGAGATCAAAAAGTTGAGGAGATATGAAGTACCACCTCTCTTGCGGTGCCGTGTAGGCATCGGGGGTGCGATGGCTGTCGGTGGAGTTGAAGCAGATCTGCGACGGTAGATGGGTGCATCGGGGGATAAGTCCCGTTGCGGTGGAAGAGAAGGTCGTGTGAGCGGCCCCGGCAAAGAGGACGACGGCGCCGATGAAGCGAGAGGACGCGATGCAAGGCTAATGGTCCGTCGCCGTGGATGAGAAACGTCTATCTCTAGCAGTGGACGACGCGGTCTTGGTAGGCGCTCTAGCATGGTGGAGGACGGTGGCGATGGATGTGGTGGAGGACGGCGGCGATGGATGGGGTGGCGGACGGAGGCTGGTGTGCGGATGGGGTGTTCTAGCGCGGACGGTGTATGAATGGGAAAATGGAGGGAGAGGTACGGGGAACCATGTTTTTGGGACGCGCCTGTCTGAAATATGGGAAAGTTACGAACTTAGCCCCCATTTAAAATTTGGACGTCTTGTCGGTTGGGGATAGGACGGTAATCTCGCATCTCGCCAATATTTGCCTAGAGCGATTTCGGGCGAGGAGAGGGTGGTAGCCGCCCATGGTTGGCGCCCACGGTGTATGAACGGGGCTGACAGGTAGGGCGGTTGTGTCACGTCTGAGTGAAGTTACAAACCTGCCCCTATTGAAAATATTTGCCTACATTGATTTCGGCCGAGTCGGGTTTGTTTTGCCGCCCATCGTGTATGAATGGGGAATGGAGAGAGAAACAGAGGTCTTTCAGATGAGCTTGAATCAAATGAGTTTTGCCGCCCATGTTTGACGCCCACCGTGTCGGAATGGGCTCAGAGGCGGTCGTGTCACGTCTAATTGAAGTTACTAACCTACCCCTATTTAGAGCAGTGGAAATCGGGCCGATGGATTGTTCGTGTAATGGGTAGACAGTAATTTCCATCTCCCAAACACTTGGTTTCGGGAAGCCGACGTGGGAGTGGACATTTTGCTGCTTCTTTCGAATTTTGGGACAATAAGCATCCACGTTTACCCTGGCAACTAAATTCGAATCCATTTTGTATTCCTATATGAATCTTTATAAATCATTCTATGTGTTTTTATATATATCTTCAAAAGGATGACAAAGATGTATTCCACTGTCATATATGAATATGGTTTACAAATGCCGATACTCAAATTCAGAAACTAGAATCCAGTTTAAGGTGAATTCGAATATTTGGAACACTTCATGTCCAACTCAAATGTCACACGCAGCATAATGTGTACTCCCATTTAGATATGTACACAAGCGATGTATCAAGATTCAAATACCGAGTCAATCAACCAAGAATGTATAGAACTAACAGACATATAAACACTTATAGAGTATATGGATCAATAATATGAACTAACATGCATAAGACAGGCCGCTGTACTTTTTTTAGCTACAACAACATCCTTTTTTTAGCCAGCATCTTGGCCCTTTCCAATGCGTGCCACTTATGGTCCATCTATACTACTACTATTGCTGAATGCACATTCAGCCCGATTGGCATATTTGTAGGTCTGGCACAGCAATCCAAATGAAATGTCTCCGAGTCTTATCAATTGATACAGACTTGTGCTCAAATAAAATTACAAACCAAAAAACAAAAAAAACAATTATTACATGATCTCTAAACCAAATGGTTTGATTGATTACATGAACAGACAACACAAAGGTTATTCAACTATGGAAAGAACATTTCACCTATGATTTACCAAGTAGGAATTTAATTTTCTTTTTTTCCTTTAGGACCTTAACAATCTGGTCAGTCTCAGCTTGCTTCATTTTGAAATCCACCAAATATTTAATGGTTGTCTTGAGTACTGCTTGTGATTTTGCTGTTTGCTTCCTCAACATGTCAATTTCATCTCTAAGTGCAGAAGCAGAATCTCTTTCTACCACTAGTTTAGCCTCTAGAGCATCAGCAGTTGGCAATTCATAATGCACGATTGGGCCGGTGCCACTGCGGTGGGATGATGCAACGTCCATGGCGACCTCGCTCTTTGATCTTGGGCTAACCTGTTTTTCCATTAAAGTTCCGATTGGATTCAGAAAAGTTGAAGTTAGCAAAACATCTCAACTGGGAGTTATAACAGCAAACCAGTTAAACAAACAAGGAATTAAAGAGTTTCAATTGGATGCTGAAAAGTAGTTATTAACATCATTGTAACCCGTTGTTGCAGCAGCAAAGCAGTTAAACAAACAAGTAGATATTTAAGTTAAGGCAAACAGGTAATTCTTAACAGTAAGTATCAAACACATAGATAGGCGCAGTCTACAATATGATTAACAGGCTGTGCCATTATGTAATCAGTAGCAAACTAAATTAAGCCAAGCAACGTAATTGAACAATTTTGCAATAAGTGGCTAACTAAAATTCCGAGAAGCAGGTAACTGAACTTACGCTAGTTCTTTGTACAGGCACACTGCAACTTCTTTTTCGCTTACAAGGTTGTACGAAGGAGTCCATGGCATCAATTGCTTGGATACGCAGTCCCAATACTTCTTTCTTCCCACACTTCATGGGTAAGTCGAATGGTAAATCTGGTAAGATGGTGCGTCCTTGATATGTTATATGAGGACGTGTAGTCAGACTAGTTGTAGCCAAACACATCACACTGGCTTTTACTGTATATTTCATGTGATTACTTTTGGCATATCGAGATCTAAGCAATCTACAATAGGATGAAAAGACTGGCATCCTTCACATTATTGGCGAACTCAGTTCATAGAAACAAGCAATTCAACCATTCTATGGGTAAATCAAAAGCGCCACTGGAATATTTTTCACTATCCAATCATACACGCAAAAAGGGGCGACGCCACCATAGGGGCTGGTATGGGCGGCCGCCTCAGGTGGCTAGAAAGTGTGCACCTAGTTTGAGTCGTCCAGGTTGGCCCACGCAAGTTTTGTTCGTCCCAACGCACAAGCAGGCAATGTAAAAAATGAAGAAAAATGTTTCAATTTGGATGGGACAATAACATAAGTGCAAGGCAGGCCCTATAGCAGGCTCGCGGCCCAAACGAGCGCCTCCCATATCGATCGACAGCAGGAAAAATCCCAATTCATTCACTCCAGCCTCCAGTCTGGTTCGCTCCTAACCTAGCCGCCGCTGGACAGACCGACACAGCACTTCCTAGCGCCCTCGTTGGAGGGCGGTCGCCGGGCTTCAAGCGAACGGAAGGACAAGAAGATGAAGATCCAACCCTGGGTGTAGCCTGCGTGGGAGGCAGCGGCGGCAGCACGGGCATGGCATCAAGCTTGCGCAAACGGACAGTCGTAGCTTGCAAGAGTAGCATGCGCAATGAGCAGGTACATCACATCCCTGATTATATCTAATTCAACTCTTCAATTTCTGGCCAATAGTTAAACCTGACGGCGTTGTAAAACTGCTTGTATGTAGGGAATCTATGAGAAAATGAAACCAATTTCTACTTATTTTATAACTCCCCCAATCAATACTGAACTGACTGAATCTGATGTATCTAATCAAGTTTCCGGTGCAGACATACAAGCTCATGTTGTTCTTGAGCCTGAAGTGTCTAATGAACAGACTGCTAATGAAGGATTTGATGCAAACATTTTACATGCTCCTGGTGATGAACATATAGTGTCTAATGAGGGATCTAATGCAAGCATTTTGCAAGCTCATTGAAGGATTTAGTGTCTAATGATGATCTACTATGTTGAGAGAGACAGAGATTTGCAGGCATTGATGATAAGCAAATTCTAGTGCATTTTCATAGCTTGAGGAAACGTCGAGGTCATCTACCAGAAAGTCCCCGTATCATGACAACATAGCATAAATACTTTTCTAATCTGTTGTTTGAAACTATTGCCATACTTTTGTAGGATAGATATATTGATATGCAGTTTGCGCACTAGTTATACGTGCAATTACACTTCGATATTTTCAGCCAGAGAACGAATAATTCAAGCAGGTACAGACCATGTTTGTAGTCCTTGTACACCATGTTGCATTTTGTGTTTTTTGGTGCTTGCATCATTTAGTGTTTATAATCTGAACTACTTTGGATCATTAGCTGGTTTTCAAAGTGCATGTAGCTTCACATTTCTCAAGTTATGTTGATTTCCGGAGTGCAAGTGCCTTCGTATTTTTTAAGTTAAATGTTCGTCCCTGGTAACTTGAATTCGTGGATCAGCCACTGCACACAAATCATACACGAATGCGAGTACGAATTAAATGAAATGCAGGGACTTACGCTAGCTCGTTGTACAGGCTCACTGCAGCTCTGCTTGCGCTTGGGATGTTCCATGTACAAGTCCATGTTACCACTTGCTTGGATGTGCAGGCCTTGTGCTCCTTGCATCCCCTCTACATTTTTGACACGGCGAATGGTTGATCAAATAAGAGGAATCAACCTTGATGTTGTACCGGAGGACAGATACTTACAAGGTTATACGGGTGAGCAGGATGTGTACCAGATCCCGTAGCGCCGTCATGCTTCGCTAAAAAATGGATTTGCTTGTTTCAGATGATATCTCCAGAAGAAATAAGAGTTAAGTAAGAGTTACATAGGCGTGTAAGCTAAGAGAGCAGTGAAAGGATATCCAAACATCGTCGGAACAGTGCACAAGGGAGTGATGTGTGGATACCTAGTTCGGGCCGGCGTTTGGGCATGCTCGCCTAGCTAGAGTGTGGGTCACTTCAGAGCCGTTGAGGGTGATGCGCTGGCGTTGGCTGGCCGCGCACGGATGCAGATCTTGAGTGGCAGCGGAGCGCTACGATGCGGTGGACGAGACTGTTGGTGAAGCCCCAACGGCCTCTAGGGGCGGAGGTGTGACGATGTGCTCGGTGAAGTAGTCTCGGTGAGCTAGGAGACGGCGTCGGTGAAGCGCACCTTATGTGGTGGAACTCGGTGTCTGTGAGGCACGTCGGTTGCGGCGGCCGACGTTGTCGGTGGACCACCCGGTGCGGTGGACGAGGGCGTAGATGAGGTAGCTCCGGTGCGGTGGTGAAGCGCGACCGTCGTCTTCGTCGTCGTCGTCCGGCACAGAGGTGGGGAACGGTGGGGAAAGAGACGAGACGAGGGGCGATTCGAGGGTTGGCGGCGAATTAGGGATTTGAGCAATCTGGGCGCGGAAGGGGACGGTGGAGAAGAGAGATTTTGTAGGGCTGGAATTGGGGCCGCCAGATATTTCAATCCGAAACGAGGAAGCGCGAACTTATATTGTCGTCGTCCTTTGGGGGGGGGTGGGTTGCTGGGTGCTACGCGTCCGTCCGACAGGACTATGATTCGGTGCCTTAAGGCACCTGCCTTTGTGTCCATGACATGTGGGCCCAACAGGTGGCTGGCCCACATGTCAGTGACCCAAAGGCAGTTGCCTTTAAGGCACCGAAGCAGCGTCCACCCCGACACGACCCTGGTCTGCCTGGTGCGCCTACATTTGAGAATGCAAACGAATCTTCTTTCATTTGCAAACGAATCTGTATGTATTACCATGCCCGTGTTTTCCTTGCAATAATTAGTCATTCGAAACGAGATACTCCATCCGTTCACTTTTGTAAGTCGTTTCAGACAACTTAAAATGAACTGTTTTGCACATTGTCTGAAATGTCTTCAAGGTCTTATAAAAGTGAACAGAGGGAGTACTATAAATTAATTAATGAGGAGTTATTTGAAAAAAATCGAAACGGTACCCACGCTAACGTGGATTAGAGTGTGTGTCACATAATTAGTTATTTGAATTAGAGTGTGTGTCACGTAGTTAGTTATTTGAATTAGAGTGTGTGTCACGTAGCGATCTCCAATTCTAACGTGGATTTCGCATTTCACTGTATCCACGCTACTTTTTTAATACAAATTCATATGTATATGATGAACACCATGGTAGTGAGAAAACTTTTGGATGGATTCAAACATATGACCTACAAAATAGCACAACAAACTGAGTCAATGTCAACTTTTCGAAACTTAGTATGGCACGAATTCGAAATAATTACCCGTATGCCTGGTCCTCGGTTCAAATCTTACAATGTACACCGAATTGAAACATCGATATTAAGTCTCGTACTATGTACATTCAAATGTTGTTTTTAGCCCCCCCCCCCCCCGCACAAACGCTACATACTTCCTGTATCGGTCAATCTTCCTCTCCTAACCACCTTAGGAAGCTATCGGTTTCCAACACACGTTCATTCTTTCTCTCCATGTTTCGATCTCTAAGTCTCTCAACTACACAACCCCTTTTTCCACTCTGTTACCAAATGTATTTACCTCACACACCCGCCATTGCACCCCATGCCGAGCTCTCTCTCTCTCCCCCTCTCCCTCTCACCCTCTCGCGCTAAATACATGCATTGCCTATCTAGCCCCCCAACCTCTCGTGCGCACGCACGCACGTTGTATATCTAGGTCACTCCCTCGAGACTGTCTCACTCTTTCTTCCGCACGGCGGGCCACACTCGCTCAATCTCGCTCTCTTTATCTGAGTCTCGTTTAACCTCGTTTTCTTTCACACACAAATGATATATCTCCCTGTTCGGGCCTCGATCGACACACTCTATACTCTCTCACGCAGATTGTCTATCTAGGTCAGTCCATCCAAGCCGCCGCCACTCTTTCGACCTCATGGTGGGCCACGCTCACTCAATCTCTCTCTCTCTCTCTCTCCGTATGTCTCGATTGACCTCGCTCTTTCTCGGACAAAAACGATATATCACCATGTTTGAGCCCAATTCGACCTATTCACATTGTATACTCTCTCACGCACATCGTCTATCTAGGTCACTCTCTCCAACCCGTCTCACTCTTTCGATCGCACGGCGACCCTATGTGATCGGTTGACCTTGCTTCCTCCCACGCACAAAATATATCTACACGTCTGTGACTGGATCATCTCTCAAGCTCTATCTTACAGCCCTCACCCTTGCCAAAAAGCTCAATCGGACAATATCTCTCCAGAGCATATATATTTGTTCAATGAATGTCGGACCACACTCACTTTGTCTCTCTATCTATATGTCTCTCGATTGACCTCGCTTTCTCACACCGTATCTTCCACGCGTTGAAGCTACTACCTCTCCATCCCTCGCAAAGCCGGAGCTATTTACATTGCGAGGGGCACTCCAACCTTGGATTAATTTGTGTAGGCATTTATTCCGGTCGGTTTAGATTATATTTTCGTAGCATTCGGCCCACAACTACTCCAAACACCGTTGCAACCCACGCAACTCCCCTAGTTGATTTCCCTCTGGCTCGGTCATCGCTCTCTCGCACGTCCTTTCTCGCCTTCAACGTCGCACCATGGTATTATTGAAAAAACTATGTTGTTCTCTTTAATTATTATAAATAAGCTACAAAACTACACACCGATAGTCCACTTGGAATGGAACAAATTTCGACCCACAAATTAAAGTGCTACAAACTACACACCGAGGGGCCCACATGTCATGAAACAAATTTGGACCCATATACAAATTAAAAAATAAAGGACGAGGATCGAACATGCGACCGGGCCTTCAAGCCGCACGTCAATAGGCAACATACGTAGAATAGCAATGTTTGTTGTACCCCCTTTGTTCACATAATGTTTTTATATTACCACAGCCTAATTAATGGATAACATGTAATATTATTTTTAGTACTATTCGCCTTCACTTACTGGTGGGTTCCATGTGTGCTCTCTCTCTCCTCCCCTTCTGCGTTTAGACGCACGGGCAAACAGGAAGAACTCGCGGGCGATGTTGCCGTTGACCATATCTGGACGCGTTCACAAGTCACGGCACCAGTTTCACGTACTAGCAGCACTAGTCAGTGTGTACGTGCAATGCACGTTAATTTGGAAGTATATTAAGTGCATGCGGATATTAACTACTAGGATATTATTTGCGTGTTGTCATGTGATTAGCACTATTTTTGGCATGAAATTAACTGCACGCTAAACGTGTTGAGCGCTCGACATTGAAGCAGTCTAGGTCGTTGGATGACAAGGAATACATGTGGCTTGATGACGTTTTATATTTAATTTGATACGGCTCTAGCAGAACATTCAATCGATCAAACCATACATTTCGTTCAGTCTGACTCCGACTTTAAATTATACGACGATCGATATAAAATAAACGGAAATGATAAACGTTCGGATTTTAAGCATGGCAATCCGAACGTTTTTCATGGCAAATTTAGATTACGCGGCGGCGGCGGGGGCGTCTCGCGGTGGGAAGCGGCTCCTCTGCCGTGCTCTGTGTGTCGTCGGGCCACTGACCGACGGCGACGGCGGCGTCTTGCGCCGTTGTTGGCGTACTCCTGGACGTTGGCCTAGCTTCAAGGAAGGCCAAAATGTTCTGGACTTCGGAGCGAGTCAACTGGCGGGAGGAGGCGACTGGCGTTGGTGCAAGGAAGCGGTCGACGGCGGCCATCCATGCCGCTGAGGGGGCACTGGCACCCGCGCGGGGACAGGCGCTGTCAACGGCGCGGCGGAGACATTCGTGTGCACGGGCACCGGCAC
The DNA here is from genome assembly GCF_018294505.1 of Triticum aestivum. Taxonomy (NCBI): domain Eukaryota; kingdom Viridiplantae; phylum Streptophyta; class Magnoliopsida; order Poales; family Poaceae; genus Triticum; species Triticum aestivum. The sequence goes on along the minus strand of NC_057814.1, from coordinate 423,362,953 downwards.
GGGCGCGCACGTCAGTGCACGCGCAGGCGCATGCGCTGGCAGGTGCACGGGCACCGGCACGGGCGTGCGCGTCAGTGCACGCGCAGGCGCATGCGCTGGCAGGTGCACGGGCGCGTGAAAGTCGGCGGGGACCTCGTGGAACCCCGTGGGATCAAGCTCGGCGACAATGTGCGGCTCCCAGCCCATCAATGCCACGGGGATGGGCGCTGGCGCAGTCGGGGCGACGGGAGCCGGAACGGGAGCGGGGACAGGCGCGGCGTCTTCCCGCAAGGCCAGTTCAAGCTCGTCCCAAAGCGCCTTATGTTCTTGAGACTCCGGCTGGGTGTCTTCCTCAGGAAACTGGAACACTAAGGGCAGACCATCGTGATGCGGCATGGCGTACGTTTAGGTCAGGCTAGTTGGAGGTAGACGACAGGAGAATCGGAGAGGAAGAGAGAGGATTGTAGCGATACCGGGTAGTGCGGGGTTGATTTTAAACTGCGGCGCCGGCGACATTAAAAGTGGGAGCAGTTGGGACGACGGTGGGCGGCGGAGCCTGGTCAAAGGGCTCGCCTCCCGGTGAGCCTGCACAGCGGTCTGCTCGCACGCCTCCCTGACAGCCGGCGCAGCGGTCTGCTCGCACGCCTCCCGTCGACTCACACGCTTGCTCGGACGGCACCTGCCGATGAGAAGCGGGGACTCGTGGCGGCACGTAAACGCCCACGGTTTCAATAGTGAAAGCGTTCGCCTTAACGTGACAGGTCTTTGTTCCAAAATACCTTGGCTCTTCATTTGTGCAACTTGTCATAAGCAGCTTGTCTCAAATTGAAGAAAAAACTTACGAAGTAATATTTGTGCCATATCACGTGACCATGCTTAGTTTCAAGAATTTATGCTCACTTTTGGATTTTCTGAAATTTAAGATCCAGGATTCGAAACAATATCATAACCTGCATCATGCAATAAATTTTCAAGCCGTACATCTGTCCTGTTGTATTTCTTAAGAAAGGATTTGGTCAAACATTTTGCTTAGTTAGACTTCAGACAAGTTATATATGCAGAGTAAAAGGATAATCCCTCCGTACCAGTGCATTGCCTGATATATTAACTCAAGTACTAGGCACGAACAAACGGGCTCAATTCTGTGCTCATCCTGGTGTAGTAGTAGTAGTACTAGGCAATGCAGTTGACGGGTGACCTTGACGAGCGGCGACCGAGGGAATTGAACCGTGCTCGGCACGGTAGGTAACGTTGTCTAGTTACTAAAGCATCCCTCCGTTGTTCATCGGTAGTCATTATGGACCGGGGACATGAGGGGAATTTCCTAGGGCTGGAATTCTGGCCGCCAGATATTTCGACTTGAAACGCTGAGGCTCGACTGGTTGGGGTTGCCTAATGTGCGTACCACGCACGCCACCGAAGGACACGAGCCCGGTTTTTTTAGGATCAACACGAGCCAAGGTCTGGCTGGTACGCCGTTGGGTCCTACCATTCGAGAATACGAAAGGAACCTTTTAAATTGCCGAACGAATCTATGTGTATTACAATACCCGTATTTTCCTTGCAAATACTAATCTCAACGTGGTAATTGATTTATGACGAGTTGTTGAATTAGAGTGAGTTTGTGATATAGTGATCTCAACGTGGATTTCACATTTCATGGTATCCCTAGTAAGTTTTCCAATGCAAATTCAAATTTAAAAGATGAACAATATGGAGGTGAGAAAACTTTGTATGTATCAAGCATATGACCACACACACACACACAGAGACACACACGCACGAACACAACAACAATCCAATAAGTATAGTGCATCTATTTTTCCAAACCATGCATGTATGACACGAATTCAAAAATACTCCTTCTATTCCTAAATATTAGTCTTTTAGAGAGTTCAACAAGTGACTACATACGGAGCAAAATGAGTGAATCTAGACTCTAAAATATGTCTATATACATCCGTATGTGCCAGTCCATTTGAAGCCTCTAAAAAGACTAATATTTAGGAACGAAGGGAGTAAAATGTAAGACATCCATGGTCCTCAGTTCAATATTTAAAATGAACATGAAACTGAAACATGAATATTAAGTCTAGTACTACAGTACATGCAAATGTTGTGTTTAGGCGGAGCTATGATTGTCGGGGGTCAACCCCTCGACCTTAGATAAAATTGTGGAGCTCTGTTTAGGGTTGTTTAGATTATATTTGTCCCCACCCTCCCAACCACCGATTGGTTGTGCACCCCCACCCCTCCTCCCCGGGAGAATATCATGTGCCCCCATACCTTAGATGCTATATGCCGATACGAGTTGCTTGGAGCTTGTAGATCTGAGATATAGCAGCTCACATGATGTGTCTTAATATTTTTGCAGGAAACCTTGATGAGTTTGAGAATTGCACACAATTTGTACAAAAACTACTTAGATGCCCTTTGATCCCATATCCAACGACCTCGAAGCTCGTATCACCGTAGCATCTAAGATGAAGGAGGACATCATATTCTCCTGTATGTAAGAATATCATGTGCTACCACACCTTAGATGCTTTGGTGATACAAGCTCTTCGGAGGCGTTGGATTTGTGACCCAACACCTCCTCGGTGGTTCGAATGGTTTTTTGCAGAAAAGCCCCAAAAGAGTTCGGCCACTGCTTACAAGCACAAAGACTGCTCAGATGCCATTGGATCTCAGATCAAACGACCTCCAAGCTCGTATCACCGTAGCATCCAAGCTGCGATAGCACCTTATGTTTTCTCGCACGGGAGAGTATGAGGTGCTCCCGCACCGTAGATTCTATGGTGATACGAGTTCACTGAGATCTAACGGCCCACAGTAGGAGGTTTGAATGTTTTTGCAATATACGACTGATAGAGTTTGGGAAATGCGCAGAAAGTACAAGTACTACGCATGTGCCATCTGATCACTGATCATACGACCTAGATGCTCATATCACCGTAGCGGGTAATTAAGCTACGGGGAGCACCTAATATGAGCACCGGGGAGCCGTTGGATCGAAGATGCAGCGGCACACACGAGGCCTGAATGTTTTATTTGCAAAAAAACCTTTGGAGAGTTTGGAAATTGCGCATAATTACAAAGACTACTCCCAAGCCATTGGATCTCACTTCCAACGGTGTAAAAACTCGTATCACCATAGTATCTAAGCTGCGGGGTGGATGTGATATTCTATGCCGCTGTCATTTTTGTTCGTAAACTTGCAAAATACGTGTAACTCGTGCCGTTACTTGTCTAACCGCGCAAAGTGTTTGTTCAAAAAAACCATCCTACACTGAAATATCGGAACAACACACGGGGGTCCCACTTGTCATTAATCAAATTTGGACCTAAAACTAACAAATCTGAAAGACGAGATTCGAACTGGCAACCTGGACTACAAAGCGTAAGTCGATAGCCTGAAAAAACGAACGGTTGTTGGCTTTGTCCCATAACTTGATTTTATACAGTACTTGCGTTGAGTAGAGTAGAGGGAGTGCCTCGTCAACACGTGCATGACCGTTGTCTCACTTACTGGTGGGTCCCAGGTCTGCGATCTCAATCTCTCTTCTCTCCATCGTCTAACCTTTGCACGGGCACACACGAAGAGCGGCGCTAGCTTGCCGTGGTGTTATTACAACTAAAAAAAGCTTGGAAAATAGAAGAATCGCCTAGAACAAGAGACGTTGTGGCTGGTCGAGACGGAGCTAACCACATCTATCCTCCGTGCCACGTTTGCATGATGAAGCTGTGTGGCTAGTGGGGTGTTTTCGACCGACTGGCTGGGTCCCGAGGTCGAACCATAGGTACTACGTCTGATACAGTATATTTTTACACGCACATTTTTCCTCCGTGCCGAGACGTGGCACACCCTACCGCGCGGTTTCGGGGTCCTCCCGGGTGGTGCACGCATATATTCTTCCTGACGTGGGACGCCCTACCGCGCGTTTTCTGGGTCCTCCTCGGTCGTAGCGCCGAAGCAAGTAAATGAGTCGTCAAATCACGAAAGACCACCTTTCCCGCCGAGTACATCAGTGAAGCACGGTGGCTAGCTAGTTGGGCTAGTTCGACCGATTAGCTAGGCCGCCGCCACATTTGTTTTTTCACCCCTTTTTTATCTACTTGCCGGCAGGTAAATTTAAATATCCACCGCGGCGTTGCTCTGGTGTTTGGGTGCGGCAGGATTTTTAATTTTTTGATTGACGGGAGCAGGCGCGGCAGGATTTTTAATTTTTTGATTGACGGGAGCAGGCGCGGCAGCAATTAGTCACGATGACTCCGCCTGTAAAAACCCACTGCTCCCTGATGTGAGAAGTCGTCGACTGGTGTTTTACCGTGGTGAAAACCAAAAGATTCCCCGCTCCCTCCGCCTTCCCGTAGATTGCATTGCCTTTCAGCCGTTTCGCCCCCTTTGCTTCCTCTCCCCATTGCTTCTACCTGGTGCCATGGCGGCGCAGCAGATCACGGAGTCCGAGGTGAGGCGCCTGACACAGGAGCTCCATGTCAAGGATGCGGAGCTCAGGGCCAAGGACGTGGAGCTCCGTGAGCTCAAGGAGGAGAGGAGTGCCATGCTCCTCCGTTATGTGCGGGAGTTCACGGAGCTTCAAAAGCGGCAGGCGTCCACCACAAAGATGCTCGAGGCGTCGGCGGCGTTGCTGCAGAAAGCGGGAGATACGATAGGCCGTCAGGGGAGCCGGCTGGAGCGCGAGCGGGCCGATCGTGACGAGGTCCAGGATCGCCTCAGCCACTTGGTGAACCAAGTTGCCACGCACGTGTTGCGGCTGCGCGATGCCTACCGTCGTGCCAGCGCGACGATGCCGGCCGTCGGGCTAAACCCGTTCGACCACCCGGTCGACTTCAACGAGCTGCGGCTTCCTGACCTGGTCTCCTTCTTCACCTATATCTCCGAGGAGCTGAGCCGTCTCCGCGCGATGGTGGGGGCTGAGCTGGACAAGGAGGGGTTGCGGGCTGCCGTCGCCGTTGCCGGGCGAATCCTTTCAGGGCTCCGTCACCGGAATCCATTCGTGCCATTGGACGCCGTCTTTGACGAGCTGGCTCCCGTCGACCGGGAGCGGGCTCTGCGGGCGGTTGCACCCTGCATCACCAACGTCGTGCGCCTCGAGAAGCAGAGGGACTTCGGTGGTGTTTAGGCGCCCTCTGCATGGGCATGTCCATGTCTCGGCGCAACATGACCGTTGGATCAAACTCAGACGGTGCAGATCAGTCACTGTAGCACAAAGCGTGTGGGTGTGTTTGGTTGCATTCTCATCTCAATATAGTTGTTTCCTCTTCGTGTATTTTTGTCAACCTACTAGTGTGGACTCATGCACCCTTCATGCACTCTGCCAAACACCCAAAAGTGGGTCGAGAAGGGAACTTTTGCTCCCATCCCGTGCACCCTTCATACACCCTGCCTAACACTATTCGTGCTTCATATGGTTCATGTTTCGTGGAGTACTGTAGCACCGTACTCTCCGTGCGCTGTGGACCTAGTTCTGTTAACATTGATCTCACCGTTCATTCTCGACCGGACAGTCGAAAAAGCGGTACTATGTTACATATAGGAGTAGTTGACATGCGCACAACATCATTTGTTATCCTCATATCTTACTACACTAGCAACAAGATTGTGTAGTACTGACGTATGAACCACTGCACATGCCTAGTAGTAGGAGCACTGTGTATGTTCAAGTGGCTGCCGTGTTTCGCACTCCTCCGTCGTAAGAGTGGAAACGCTTGCTGTAATCATTTTTTTCTTCAGAAAAACAGTGGACACGCTCTACCGTGCGGATCCTCCTCCAGCCATGCACTAAATTACTCACTTTCGCCGACGTGTGGGACAGCCAGCACCTGGGTCCACCAGCCATGCACTAAATTACTCCGTAGTAGAGTGACGGTAGACTACCCCGATCGAACCGCCGCAGTAATGCCCAATGAGCCGTCAAATCACAAAACCCCCTCCTTTCCAGCAGTAAGTTGGACGGACGAAGCAACCATCATTTCACTCTTCTCTCTCAGCTTCCTCTCTTGAAGAAAACCCCCACTCGCTTCGCTTCTCCCTCATCTCGTTCCTCCTTTCACTCTTCTCTCTCAGCTTCCTCTCTTGGATGGACGCCGGAGCACCGGCCGACGTGATGTCTATGGCTCTGGCCAAAACCGTCGAGGCTCATGGTACGAAGAAGCGCAAGCACCCCGCCGAGACTACCGCAGACAAGCTCAAAGCCATCGCCCTGTCCAAGCCCCCCTCTCCGGGATCCCTCATTAAGCAAGTCCAGGTAATGTCTCTTGTTGACGATCTTTTTCTCGATCTTGATCGTGTTTTTTCATCTAACACGCAGTACTAGTACTGGTAGTACAACTTTCTGGGTGATCTTGCATGTGATTTTAGTGTGCCAAATGACGGTTCTAAATTCCTCTTTTGACCAAAACATGCGAGAGGTTGACACTGATTTCTTATAGATTACTTTCAACTACTCCCTCTGTCCCAAATTTCTTGTCTTAGATTTGTCTAGATACGGATGTATCTAATACTAAAATGTGACTTGATACATCCGTATCTAGACAAATCTAAGACAAGAATTTTGGGACGGAGGGAGTACTTTATGAACATCAATGCTACCTTTTAAGAGGGTATATTTGCCTCAGTAACTTGTGTTATGGATATTGCATGTAATCCCTCTGCTCTCATGCCTTTGAAGACATGTTCTAGTGTCTTTGTTCACTCATTTCTGTGCGTATATGTAGTCATATATGGAGTATAATATCGAAAATCATCTTATATTTCTGAACGGAGGTAGTAATAAAATATGGTTTCTGTTTGAATTAGAACCAGGTCCGCGGTGGAGATGAAGTTCTCAAAGTCATGCCGTGTGAACTGGAAGACCTGATGATGAGTTCTACTGCTGAACTATCCAGCTGCTGTGTCCTTGTCGCCACGTGTCCTGAACTAGTGTTTTCCTGTAGCATTGTTGTCAGGCGTGTTCTCGAGGCTGTACTTGACCACAACAATTTCCTGGCTGTGCCTTCGATTACGAAGGGTGTGGTTCTTGTAAAGCTTCCCAACAAATCTGATGCGGCCTGTCTTCATCATCATGTTTATGAGTGGAAAGACCACTCTGTTAGGTTCTCCAAGGTTGACAAGATGGTGATGGTGCATGTAGACATCTCACACGAAGTCCATGGCCTAGTCAGTTATGCGGGGTTCATCCCGTAGGTCGGTGGCAAGAAATAGTCTGCAGAGTTTAGTTAGTGCAACTTTGCTTGTCTGTAGTAAGTACTATTGTTCAGTACTTGATTTGTGTTTGTGAACCCTGTATTGTTTATTAGTACTGCCGCTTTTGGTGTGTGAACGGTCTATGTTAATGTCTGTCCACTCAATTCAGTCTGTATATTTTGAAGTATCCAGATCATATTTTTTGTGAGGACGGTTTATCAATTATGGTTACACTCCAATATCTGTATGCATTGCAGGGTTTATCGCACCCACCAGGATTTCCAGTCCCATGGATGTTCGGTCCATACGATTTGTCACGACCTTTGGACTGTCCTGCTTGTGGGAGTAGGCGGGGCCCCTGCATGCCACGCGTAGTTGGACGATCAATCTTCTGTTTAGTACTTCAACATAGTGATTTCCTGGTAAGGATTCACTCGTGTCACATCAAGTAAATCTTATTGATTTACTGTCTAAATCTTATTGATTTAATGTCATGTTTTCTTTCTTTTCCTGCAATTTTACGATGCAGGTTTTGCCATGTGACATTCATCACAGAATAAACCGTTTGGTTTGCTCTACGATGGCTATTTTTGCAGGTTTCACTTCTTATGTCGTGTCAGTAACGAAGGCACTGTCCATCACTTATATTACTGGAAAAAATTGGATCAGTCTGTTGTCTGAGTACAAGCTGAATCCCTATGATGAACTGCAGTTTGGTTTAACAAAAACGCCACAATTAGTCCTTCTCGCGTTTAAAAGAAATGAAGAAAAAAACTGGATCACGGTCACGGATCCTAGTCAAGTTAGAAAGCTGATCATAGCAGACCAGACACGATCGCCGCTGTCTCGCACAGATCGAGCACCGGCAGTTGCTCTAGCACTGACAGCGGCAGCAGCTCAGTCTGATCCAGCTGAGGATTGGGCACCGACCGCGTCAGCGGATCAGTCTGATCTACCGGAGGATCGGGCATCGACACCGGCACCTGCTCCGACACCGGCACCAGCTCTACAAGGAGCACCATCTCCGGCAGCAGCAGCGGCTTCGGCACCTGCACCAACACTTGCACTTGCATCTGCTCCGGCCCGTGCAGTTGCACCGGCAACAGACTGGGCTGCAGTTCGCACTTCATATACCAAAGTCCTTACAAAAACCGACATGTCCACCTTCTTGGTAAGCATTGGCCGCCCAAGTGCTTCGTTCTTTTTTCTTTCCATGTTGTTTCACATGATTCACTGTGTTGATCTAACTGTTTGGGTATGTCTTCTTGTTTGCAAACAGAGAATTCCTAGAGCAACGAGGGAGTCGTTCAACAATCCGGGCGACCGCGGCCAAGTTTCTCTTACCATGCGCAGCCTTGGTGTGAATGAACCTGCTCAATATACCGTAAGTACAAAGGATGGTCGCATGATGATTGATGCTAAAGGATGGTCAAGGTTCAAATCTAAATCATATCTTGCGGTAGGGGATGATGTCAAAATCGAACTTTCTCGGCAAGGAGAGCTGGTCCAAATCAACTTTGAAATTCTTCAGTAGCAGCACGCAACTGCCGAACTGATCTATCCTCCGAGAGATTTTGATGTAATAATCTGGCATGGTGAAACAAGTGTCCTGTGTGTATAAGTAGTACGACAGTATTATTTATCACATGGTATATCGTTGATAGAATTGCAACTCTGATTGCTGGTTAGGAACTGTCGTTCGATTTCATTCCAACAGCTGCCGTGCTTTATTCAATTTTGTGTATTCGCCTTGCGACAGCATCTAAAACCAGCGCCGTACCGATCGCTTGCAATATGAAAAGCGCTGAGGTAGAACACATGGGCCCCCAAACATGCAGGGTCGGCCTGCGGCCCAAAGTCCAGAACCGTGAGCCTATCTGAGTATTATATTCTCAGCTGAACCCCCATAAAAAAGCTGAACCCCCATAATGCCCGTGCGTTGCAGAGGGAGTATATTTCTCGGCAAGGTGAGCCTGTGATATAAAAGATTTGTATATTTCTTTACAGAGGGAGTATCTCTCTGTCAAAAAATATATTTATGTGTAACTAGTTACTCCTGTCTTTCTACTTCCTTTCGCTGATATGTGGGGCAACCGGCAACGGGGTCCACGTGCCATATGCACAAATTAGAGTGCACAACTTCACGGTAGACACACCCCGGTCGTAGCGCCGCAGTAATGCCCAATGAGCCGTCAAATCACAACCCCCCTTTCCAGCTTTAGCAGTAAGCTGGACGGACGAAGCGGCAATATTTCACTGGGCCTGAATCCCCTTCTCCCTCGTCTGCTTGTTCAGAGAAAACCCCCTCTCGGCGATTGCATAGGGTTTTCTCATGGAGAACCAGGTACGAATTCTTCATCCATCCCCGATAAATCCAAGTCCCTTGGTCGCAGGTAATCCTAGGATGGCAGCCGCCGCCGTTGATGCATTTTTCTTCCTACTGAATCTAGTGTGTTTCATTTGCAGTGCCCAAAGTGCGAGTACCCTACAGGTTTCTGCGCCCTCGGCGAGACGCCACACTTGTTCCTTCTCATCCTAACACAGCATTTTGAAACGCGCACAGTATGTTCCTAGAATCCTCTTTTCTATCCGGGAGGGTGGGGTTTTTTTGAACATGCTGTGTTCTCATATTATTTTTCCTGCAGTGTATTATTTGCTCTGCCAGAACACATGTACTCAAGATGCTCGGCCTTGCCATAACTGAATACACTAGTTTAATGGTCACAGTGAAGACAAGCCATGGATATAAGTTCCGAGTTGGGTTCATGAACCAAGAAGATCGCTGCTTTTTTATGGCCGAACTTGGATAAACTTTCTCAAGTGTTACGGACTGAAAGTTGGCGCACGAATGTTGATGGAAATAGCAGAACCTGGTCTCATCTTCACTGCGATCTTCCACCCCGACGTCGTTCCAATTGTTCATCCATGTTAGTTTTGTATCTGGTTCTTGCTTGTTGCCTCGATTACTTCTTAATCCACCTATTCTGTCTAACTAATCACAATTTAACTTTAGAAGTAGCAACGAATCTCTCACGAAGATGCTACTTCTAACTAATATTTTCTTATAATTGGTGGCACGTGTAGGTTTTTTCAGAGTTAAGCAGTCTGCTCGTTTGTTACTCTGTAATAACTCGGCTGTTACTAATGGCACTGAAGTTGACTGGATCGACATCCACAAGTTCCTACACTTTATTGATCGTCTTGAGGTCCTTGTGGGGCGTTTCAATGGTGGAAGGCCACGTGGGATATGTGTGCCACTGCTGCACTCGTTGAACAGGTCCAACTGTGTCGAGAAACTTATGGTACGAGCTGTTTTCTGTTATATATGTTGTTCATAAACTATTGCTTATACACAGTTTTACAGCTGTGATCTTCTTGAAACAGGAACTGCCGAGTTCTATTGTTCCTATACAGATGCCTGACCATGGTCGGGTCAGACTTGCGCTTGGTCACAACATGATGTTTATGTCGACCTACTCAATTCCCCTTGGAGGTGAAAAGATACTTATTCATGGGTGGTCTCAAATAATGAAGGCCCGTCCATCTTGGAGAATAGGACAGAAGATTATGTTCATGCTTTTCCATGGCTCTAAAGCGAATATCCTGTTTATTGACCACGTTGCGAGATGAAGCCGCTTTCAGAAGGTTGTGGATGCGCGGGGTGGCGCCTGGGCCTTGTCCTGGGGCTTGGCGGCCTCACCCTTGGTTAACTGTAGGCAAAGTAGCACTGTTCGAGGCGTGCTTTGTACGGTTGAACCTGTATAAGTACTCATACTGCTTTCAGCTTTGGTTGTTAAGTGCCCCTGCTGGTTTCAGTTAAGGTTGTTAAGTACTCCTGCTGCTTTTACAGTCTGTCGTGTTTCTTCAGTCCTGTCTTCCTCCAGCCGCCAAAACCAAACCAGCGCCGGCGGGGCCGCCTGCTTCCGCCTCCCACGGCTGGCTGCGCCTCAGCGCACGCATCGCCGCCCCACCGTCTCCTAAATCGTTAACGCCGACGTCCTCCGCGCGCTTTGGTGCGCTCGCCGCGGCGCCGCCCTCTCGCGTTGTCAACATGGTCAACAAACAACAGGAATCGGCAGAAGTACGTGGAGAGGATGACAGTAGGGGCCCACCACGTCAGCGTATGGAAAAATAAAATGCTTCCTCCTAGTGTTTTCCTGACATCTGGGACCCACGACATTGTGAGCGTATATAGTCAATAGACAAGAGAACAGCACAAGATCGGCTGACACCTGGGACGTAGCTACTCGAGCAGTATTTTTTTGTTTGGTATTGTTGAGACGGAGCAGGGTTTGAACTGGGCTGTGGCCCGTCTAGCCCAGGCTTATATTTTATGTTCACCATGTGACCAGCCCAGCTATTTTTTCTTTGTGAAAATGAGCCCAGTTTATTTTTTCTGAAGAATACCCAATCCAGGCCTACTTATTTTTCTACGCCCTGATGGGCTGCAACTCTTTCAAGACGCCTGCAAATCTTGAAAGTAATATGAAATGGGTTGTAAATATAAAAACAGATGACAAATTGGCAATTACTTTATAATTTCTGAATTTTTTCACATTTTCAGATTCCTATTTCACTGGGCATTAACCTAATTTAAATATATCTTCAAAGTACTTTAAATCTGGCTCGACATTTCGGTATTAAAAATAGTTTGGAACCCACAGAAATATGCGAAATTGGCCCTGGCCAACCAAAAAAACGACTGCAATAAATTGCATAAGAAGTTGCCATGAGCTATATATAAATTATTAAAAAAAGAGGGAGTGGTCTGACTTGTGGGCCTGTTTAGTTGACGCGTATGCAAGATTTTTTTAGTTATTATATACGTCAACAAACGATTCTAGCAGACGTAACCGTTGGATGTCAATCCAACGGCCGTCGTGTTTCTTCAATCTCTGATCTTCTTGCTCCAGCCGCCAAAGCAGCGCCGGCGGGACCGCCTACTCCCGCCTCCCGTGGCCGGCTGTGCTGCCGCGCAGGCCTCAGCGCCCCCTACTACTCCCACCGCTGGCCAGGGCATCCCTCTACTCACCCACACCCCCTGTTATTCTGCGGCGACGGCAGCCTCACACCGCAGCCGAACCGGTGAACCCTCGTACTCCTCTCCGCGCGGGCTTCCACTGCCGCGTCTTCCCCGGCTCCGCGTCGTCCCCTTCCTAGGCCTCGCCGTCGTCCACCGCCGTGGTGCTCTCGGCGCGGCGTGGTCAATGTGGTCAACGACCGACTTCCATCGGAAGAGTACTGTACGTGGAGAGGCTGACAGCTGGGTCCACGGCAGCCGCAAGGAAGTGCCTCCTTATTACGCGGAAAATAATTATTCCTCCACCTGACAGCAGGGACCCACCGGACGGGCCACCAGTATTTCGCGAAAAAAACGTTTCCCCCTGACTGCTGGGACCCACAGGACGGGCCACCGTATTTCGCGAAAAAAACGTTCCCCCCGCTGTCAGCTCGGACCCACCGGAAGTGCCTCCTTATTACGCACAAAAAAATGAATACCCCCTGCTAGCTGGGACCCACCTTGGTGGGAGGCTGACTTGTGGGCCTACTAAGTTGACTGGGACGGAGGCCTTTGTCAACTTTAGTCAATATATGAACGATTCTAGCTCCAGTGACCGTACGATGTCCATCCAACGGCCGTAGTGCTTCTTCAACCTCTGGTCTTCTTGCTCCAGCCGCCCAAAGCAGCGCCGGTCGTGCCGCCTGCTCCTGCCGCCCGTGGCCGGCTGTGATGCCGCGGAGGCCTCACCGCCCCCTACTACTCCCACCGCTGGCCAGGCCATCCCTCTACGCACCCACACCCCCTGTTATTCTGCGGCGACGGCAGCCTCACACCGCAGCCGAACGAGTGAACCCTCATACTCCTCTACGCGTGGGCATCCACTGCCGCGTCTTCCCCGGCTCCGCGTCGTCCCCTTCCTAGGCCTCGCCGTCGTCCACCGCCCTGGTGCTCTCGGCGCGGCGTGGTCAACGTGGTCAAGGAATGGCTTCCATCGGACGTGGACTGTACGTGGAGAGGCTGACAGCTGGGTCCACGGCCGCAGCAAGGAAGTGCCTCCTTATTACGCGCAAAATAATTATTCCTCCACCTGACAGCGGGGACCCACCGGACGGGCCACCGTATTTCGCGAAAAAAACGTTTCCCCCTGACTGCTGGGACCCACCAGCTACATCTTCGCACGCAAGGAAGTGCGTCCGAAAAAAAACGATTCGCCCCCCTGACTGCTGGGACCCACCAGCTACATCTTCGCACGCAAGGAAGTGCGTCCGGGCAAAAAAACAAAACGATTCCCCCCTGACTGCTGGGACCCAGCAGCTACACCTTCGCACGCAAGGAAGTGCGTCCGGGCAAAAAAAACGATTCGCCCCCCTGACTGCTGGGACCCACCAGCTACATCTTCGCAGGCAAGGAAGTGCCTGACAGTCGGGACCCACCTGGTCGAAGCGTACGTAGCGTTGTCATTCTGGTCGCGAACGTGTACGTACATATATACTGGTCGATGTAGAGGCGCGCACGTGTCGTAGTAGGGCGTACGTGTCGTAGTAGAGGCGCGCACGTAGCATGTACACGTACGTACAGCGGCCAGGGTGCAAGAAAGAAAATACGGCCACGTACGTACATACGGGCAGGGTCTCGAACGCCTACTCGCGCATACGTACGGCCAGGGCTCGTGTACATGGCTGGGTCGGAACGGAGAAACAGCGTCGTCGTCGTGTTCATGGGGAGGCAACGGAATGCGTCGTGTTCATGGGGAGGCAACGGAATGCGTCGTGTTCATCGGGAGGCAACGGAACGCGTGGGAGCCAACCGGCTGGGTCGGAACGGAATGCGTGGTCGTGTTCATCGGGAGGGCTTGGACGGAACAGGCGATGGAAACGAGGCCTGGCGTACCGCAAAACGGAGGAAACGGCCTTGTGTTCGACCGGCCACGTTCGAAACGGGATCCTGTTCATCGGGAGGGGTCTGGCGTACCGCAAAACGGAGGAAACGGACCTCCTACGGTCGAAACGGGGGTCCTGTTGATCGGGAGGGGTGTGGCGTACCGCAAAACGGAGGAAACGGACTTGTGTTGGAGCGCTACGGTCGAAACGGGGGTCCTGTTGATCGGGAGGGGTGTGGCGTACCGCAAAACGGGACTCCACGGGATACTGTTCATCTCCACCGTCGACCTCCTCCAGCCTCCACGGGCTACCGTCGACCTCCTCCAGCCTCCACGGGCTCCTGTTCATCCAGCCTCCACCGCGCGCTACTCCACCGGCTACTGTTCAACCACCCCTCCACCGTCTACTGTTCATCCAGCCCTCCACACCACGGGGTCCTTTTCAACCACCCCTCCACGGGCACCCCTCCACCGTCTACTGTTCATCCAGCCCTCCACACCACGGGGTCCTGTTCAACCACCCCTCCACGGGCACCCCTCCACCGTCTACTGTTCATCCAGCCCTCCACACCACGGGGTCCTGTTCATCCAGAGGCAACGCCACCGCTCACTGTTCATCCAACCCCCCCCCCCCGCAACGCTCACTGTTCATCCAATCGATCGGCTTCAGTTAGCAGCAGTAGCGAAGGAATCGCTCGATCGGGTTCAGTTAACAGCCATCGATCGGCTCGGGTTCAGTAACGCGTAGCCTGCAGTGCAATCGCTCGAGTTCAGTTAGAGCCCAACGCCTCTCTCGGGTTCAGTTAGAGCCAACACCTCGCACACACGCACGTACGTGTACGAGAGAAACGTGCATCGCTCGGCCCCTGACCTCCCACCGTAACCGGGAACTCCCCGAAATTTTCCTCCCCCTCGCTTCTACCATGGTTTTTTCCGTCATGGACGGCCCAAAGAATGTCATGCAGCTACGTCTCTGGCCCGCCCAGGACGAAAAGCCCATTTTCTATCATGATTTTTTGTCATAGAAGTAGGAGCCCACCACATCTATGATGATACCGGGTTTTGTCACAATTATCATCATAGAAGTGTCATATGTATGACAGAAAAAAATTTCGTTCGGCCCAAAATGTCACGAATGAGTCTTTTTTTGTAGTGGAGGGGGGCACACCCACCAGGGCATGCCTGGGGGCCCAGGTGCGCCCAGGTGGGTTGTGCCCACCTTGGTGGCCTCCCGCACCCCCTCTTTACCCTATAAATTCCCAAATATTCCGAAAACCCTCGGGGTTAACCTAGATCAGAAGTTCCACCACCGCAAGGCTCTGAAGCCATGAGAAACCAATCTAGACCCTGTTCCGGCACCCTGCCGGAGGGGGAGATCATCACTGGTGGCCATCTTCATCATCCCGGCGGCCACCACGATGAGGAGGGAGTAGTCCACCCTCGGGGCTGAGGGTTTGTACCAGTAGCTATGTGTTTAATCTCTCTCTCTCTCTCGTGTTCTTGAGATGCCATGATCTTGATGTATGGCGGGCTTTGTTAATATAGTCGGATCATATGGTGTTTACCCCTCTCTATCTTGTTGTGATGAATTGAGTTTTTCCCTTTGAGATTTCGTTGTTATCGCATTGAATACTTTTATGGATTTGAGAACACTTGATATATGTCTTGCAATTCAATACTCACGGTGACAATGGGGTATCGTATTGATTCACTTGATATATGTTTTGGCACTCAACCCGCGGATTCCCGAGGTGACATTGGGGTAATCTATGCATAGGGGTTGATGCATGTTCTTGTCTTTGTTTCTCCGGTAGAAATCTTGGGTCACTCTTTGAAGTTCTTTGTGTTGGATTGAATATTATGAATCTGAATTTGCATTGGTGTTATTTTAGTACGAACTCTTGGTTAGATCGATCGAAAAGAATAGCTTCGTGTTATTTTAGTACGAACTCTAGGATAGATTGATCGGAAAGAATAGCTTTGAGGTGGTTTCGTACCGTACAAACAATTCCGTCTTATGTTCTCTGCTAGATAGGAACTTTGGAGTGGTTCTTCGTTGCACGTTGAGGGATGGTTATATGATCCAATTATATTAGCATTGTTGAGAGATTGCACTAGTGAAAGTACAGACCCTAGGCCTCATTTTCAAGCATTGCAATACCGTTTTTGTGCCCGTTTACAATTTGCTACCTTGCAGTTTTTATTTATTCAGATTATAAAAATATATTTCTACCATCAATATAACACTTTTATCACCATCTCTTCACCGAACTAGTGCACTTATACAATTTGCCATTGTATTGGGTGTGTTGGGGACACAAGAGATTTCTTGTATTTTGTTGTAGGGTTGTTTGAGAGAGACCATCTTCCTCCTACACCTCCCATGGATTGATAAACCTTAGGTCATCCACTTGAGGGAAAATTGCTGTTGTCCTACAAAACTCTACGCTTGGAGGCCCAACACGAGTCTACAAGAATAAATTTGCGTAGTAGACGTCACCCGCCATGACTGGATACTGCAATGCAGTAAGGAAATTAGAGAAGAAGTTTGAAGGGTTGGAGCTCCACCACATACCCCGAGTCAAGAATCAAGTAGTTGATGATCTGGCAAAAATAGGTTCCACTCGGAAGCCTATTCCCAGTAATGTGTTCTTGGAGCATCTCCATACCCCATAAGTACAAGAAGATCCCTTCACAGAGGAGCCCCCACAACCGATAAGTGCTACAATCCGACTGAGGTCGAAGTACCAACAGTAGTCGAGTTGATCATGGAGGTTCTAGTAATCACTCCCGATTGGACAGTACCATATATTGCATATATGCTTAGACAGGAGCTCCCAGAGGATGAGGACGAGGCTCGACAGATCGTCCGCAAATCCAAAGCCTTCACGGTAATAAGTGGACAGCTTTTCAGAGAGAATGTTACTTGAGTAGCTCAGCGATGTATCTCTCCAGAAGAAGCTCGACTTATCTTAAATGAGATCCACTCGGGGAACTGTGGTCACCACGCGTCCTCTCGGACCATCGTGGCCAAAGCATACCGAGCGGGATTCTACTGGCCACGAGCAAATGAAATGGCTAAGGAGATAGTCGAGAAGTGCGAAGGTTGCCAGTTTTACTCGAACATGTCCCACAAGCCTGCATCGGCCTTGAAGACTATTCCACTCATCTGGCCATTTGCTGTTTGGGGACTGGACATGATTGGGCCCCTGAGGACTGGCAGAAGCGACTTCACCCATCTGCTCGTAGCAGTCGACAAGTTCACTAAGTGGATTGAAGCCAAACCAATCAAGAACCTCGACTCAAGCACAGCCATCGGTTTCATCAGAGAACTAATATTCAGATATGGAGTTCCGCACAGCATCCTCACGGACAACGGCTCAAACTTTGATTCCGATGAATTCGGAGCTTTTTGCGCTTCCCAAGGCATTCGGGCCGACTACACATCCGTTGCGCACCCACAGTCAAATTGGCAAGCTGAAAGAGCACATGGTTTGATCCTCCAAGGGCTGAAACCTCGATTGATGCGCGATCTCAAGCGTGCAGCAGGTGCTTGGGTGACTGAGTTTCCATCTGTTCTGTAGGGATTGAGGACGACCCCCAACCGATCGACTGGTCAAACTCCTTTCTTCATGGTGTATGGGGCTGAAGCTATGCTTCCGAGTGACTTGCTCCACAATGCGCCCCGAGTAGAACTCTTCTCAGAAGCCGAAGAAGACCAAGCACGTCAAGACGTTGTTGAACTTCTGGAGGAAGAGAGAGATGGCCTTGATCCGATCGACCATCTATCAGCAAGATCTTTGTCGATTCCACGCCCGAAACATCAAAGGTCGAGCATTTCAAGAAGGAGACCTTGTGCTCCGAGTGGATCAGCAACGGCCTCATAAACTCGCCGCCGCTTGGGAAGGCCCTTTAATCGTCACCAAGGTGCTCCACAACGGGGCATATCACCTCTTCAATGTGTCTAAGAAGAAAGACGAGCCGCGCTCCTGGAACGCAGATCTGCTCCGCCATTTTTATACCTAAGCACTCGGATCGTCGAGTTGTTATAAGAATCCTTTCAGATTGATTATCAAAGACATGATTTCCACTTCATCTTAATGATTGTTTTCGCATAAACATATGTGTCCAAATCCCCCAGTGGGTGGCTTAGCTGCGAACCTGATTCGCCTAAGTTTCAAAAACACTCCGAGTGAAGAGCAACCCTCTCACTCGGGGGCTTAGCTGCGAACCAAATTCACCTAAGTTAAAACATTCTCCGAGTGAAGAGCAACCCTCTCACTCGGGGGCTTAGCTGCAAACCAGATTCGCCTAAGTTAAAACAATCTCCGAGTGTAGAGCAATCCTCTCACTCAGAGGCTTAGCTGCGACCCCGTACTCGCCTAAGTTAAAACATTCTCCGAGTGAAGAGCAACCCTCTCACTAGGGGGCTTAGCTGTGAACCAGATTCGCCTAAGTTAAAACAATCTCCGAGTGAAGAGCAATCCTCTCATTAGAGGCTTAGCTGCGACCCCATACTCGCCTAAGTTAAAACATTCTCCGAGTGAAGAGCAACCCTCTCAGGGTCTTAGCTACGAACCAGATTTGCCTAAGTTAAAACAATCTCCGAGTGAAGAGCCACCCTCTCACTAGGAGGCTTAGCTGCGACCCCGTACTCGCCTAAGTTAAAACACACTCCGAGTGAAGAGCAACCCTCTCACTCGGTGGCTTAGCTGCGAACCAGATTCGCCTAAGTTAAAACATTCTCCTAGTGAAGAGAAATCCTCTCATTCGGAGGCTTAGCTGTGACCCCGTACTCGCCTAAGTTAAAACATTCTCCAAGTGAAGAGCAACCCTCTCACTAGGGGGCTTAGCTGCGAACCTGATTCGCCTAAGTTAAAACAATCTCCGAGTGAAGAGCAATCCTCTCACTCGGAGGCTTAGCTGCGACCCCGTACTCGCCTAAGTTAAAACATTCTCCAAGTGAAGAGCAACCCTCTCACTCAGGAGCTTAGCTGCGAACCAGATTCGCCTAAGTTAAAACAATCTTCGAGTGAAGAGCAAGCCTCTCACTCGGAGGCTTAGCTGCGTCCCCGTACTCGCCTAAGTTAAAAACAAGTGAAGAGCAACCCTCTCACTCGGGGGCTTAGCTGCGAACCAGATTCTCCTAAGTTAAAACAATCTCCGAGTGAAGAGCAGTCCTCTCACTCGGAGGCTTAGCTGCGACCCTGTACTCGTCTAAGTTTTAAAAACACGTCGAGTGGAGAGCAATCCCCCCACTCGGCAGGAGCAATCCGCAAATACAACAAGGTGTACCCTGAGCTGCACCACAAGTACAACGTCTACTCCGAGAGAAGATAAATCTTCTCACTCGGAGACTTAGCTGCAATCTCAGATTCGCCTAAGTCAAAAAATCCAAGAACGTTGGAGACAAAGCAACTGCATTCGAATAATACAACCAAGTTCGGATAAATCCAGCAAGGTTCAGAACCGCAAATACAAGTACTCGGGCGTCAGGCCCGAAAGAGTTAACGATTACAAAATCACTCGGCATTTCGAGGAAAATAAGGTCAAATTATCAAGTTTTTCACTCGGCGGGGGGAGGGCTAGCTGGCTCGACAAAGGTGTCCAAGTCAATCCCGTCGGTGATATGAGTGGCTGCATCGATGAAGGTCTCCATGAAGCTTTCAAACTGGAGCTTCTTTGTGGTTGCCACCTGGAGCGCCTTCAGCTTGTCCTCCCTAGCCTCCTTACAGCGGACTCGAACGCTGGATAAGGCCACATCGGCACCACAATGAGCTGCAGATTTTTTCCATGCTTGCACTCGGTCGGGGACTTCATTGAGTCGAGTCATCAGCGACCCGAGGTCATTCTCAAGCACATCTTCTGGCCATAACTCCATGTCGATTCGCGACAGCGTGACCTTCAGTCGGGCAATGTAGTCCAAGATGCTGGCGAGACGAGATTCCAGTCGCAGCACGTTCATGGCAGCTTCATCCTTGATGGGAGAGTTGATGGGGTCCAGTCCTGTCTCGATCCGCCCAGTTTCCTCCTCAAAGTTCTGGTAGAACTCTGCACGCAAAGAAAGTAATGAATTGGCAGCAACATGGTGAAAAAGTATTCGAATCCAGTCGGACGAGGTAAAGTACCTTCGAGCATGAGGAACATCTTCTTGGCAAGACCTCCTAGATAAGCCTCCAGTTCGTCCCTCTTCCGAGTGAGAACATCCACATTGTCGTCTAGGGCCACCTTCTCGTCCCTCGGTTGTGCAGCTTCCTTCTTTGCCTCGTCAACAACAGTCATCTCCTCCTCTAACTTGCCGACTGAAGCCAGCTTCTTGTCAGCCAGTTCTGTTTTCTCACGCGCCGTCTTCTGCGCCCCCGCAAGGTCAAGGTCCTTCTGCTCCAAAGTCTGCTTCATTTTGTCTAAAGAAATAACATTCCTCAATCAAGCTTGGAGTTGATGGTTTTCACTACGTACATCTGTTCGAGTGGGATCACTCACTCATCTCGAAAGAGGATGGGAAAGGAAGAATAACAAGGCGTGCAGTCGACAAAGTCGTTACCTCCCATGAGTTTCGCTTCATCCTGAGACTTCTTCAAGTTCTTCTTGGCCAGATCCAGGTCGAGCTTGAGTTGGATTTTCTCCTGTTCCTAGGCAACATACTGAGTTCCAAGCTCACAAGATTTCTGCAGTCGATGACAAAGACAAGTCAATCGACAGAAACAAAAAACCAATTACTTCCGAGCGATAAAGTGCGAGATCAAATTGCCAAAGAGTTCTAAGACTGCTCCTGAATCAAACATTCAACATCAGTCTTGGGGACTACACCTAGTGGGTGCACTTAGCGTGCCCCCACTGGTTCGATTTCCCACTCGGCATGGTCCGCCCAGCCCGAGTGGAAGGGGTAAAAAGATCTGCTACTTCCGAGTGAAAAAAGCGCAAGGTCAGATTACTACGACAAAAAGAGTTCTAAGACTGCTCCCGAATCAAACATTCAACAGCAGTCTCGGGGACTACACCCAGTGGGTGCACTCAGCGTGCCCCCACTGGACCAAGATCTCACTCGACACGACCTGTCTAATTCGAATGAAAGAGCTACCCAGCTATGGAAAACAGCCAGTGGGTTTACAGGTGCTAGGTGTAGATTGGCATCTTACGAATAATAAAGCAGCAGTTTTCAGATAGCATATCCTGACAGAGCAAGAATCGAGCTGGAATACCAATCGGAAATCAACTTACAATCCCACTTACTCGGACATTTCCTTGAAGAGCACAGCTGGCATCGTAGGCGGACATGCTGGTGTCATACACCACTTTCAGTCGGTCCATCATCAGACCTGCCTGGATCATAGGTTCCTTGGCAGCTCCCACTTGGCTCTCCGGAGCATTGTACAAAACAAACGGAGTGGATGATGGAGCAAATGACGTAGTCGGTGGAGTTGGAGCTTGAGGTTGCGTGATCGGGCCATAAATCTGAGCAGTCGACGCCAAAGGTTGCTCAGTCGACAGAGTGAAAGGATCGATATAGTTGACTAGAGGGGGGTGAATAGGCAACTAACAATTTTTTAACTTTTCTTTACCAAATTAAACTTTGCATCAAAGTATGTTGTCTAGATATGCAACTAGGTGAGGAACCTATATGATGCAACAACCACAAGCACACAAGCAAGCAAGGGATACTACACAAAATAAGCTTGCACAAGTAAAGGTACGAGATAACCAAGAGTGGAGCCAGTGAAGACGAGGATGTGTTACCGAAGTTCCTTCCCTTTGAGGGGAAGTACGTCTCCGTTGGAGCGGTGTGGAGGCACAATGCTCCCCAAGAAGCCACTAGGGCCACCGTATTCTCCTCACGCCCTCACACAATGTGAGATGTCGTGATTCCACTATTGGTGCCCTTGAAGGTGGCAACCGGACCATTACAAACAAGGTTGGGGCTCTCTCCACAACTTAGTTGGAGGCTCCCAACGAAACCCTGAAGCTTCACCACAATGGAATGTGGCTCCAAAGTGACCTCTTCCGTCTAGGGTGCCCAAGCACCCAAGAGTAACAAAATCAACACAAGAAAGAATGGGGGAATCAAATATCCTTTGGTGGAAGTGTAGATCTAGGTCTCCTCCTTCAATCCCTAGCAAATCAACGAGTTTGAGTGGCTAGAGAGAGAGATCGGGCAAGAGAGCTTTAATGGCAGTAATGGAGGAGAGAGAGAGGCAAGAGGTAGGTGGGAGGTAGGAGAAGCACCTCCTTAAATAGGGCCCCCTCAGATCCAACCGTTATGTGCAGAAATGCATAGGAGCGGTTGTCGGTGTCAAAACCGACGGATCTCGGGTAGGGGGTCCCGAACTGTGTGTCTAAGGTTGATGGTAACAGGAGACAGGGGACACGATATTTTACCCAGGTTCGGGCCCTCTATATGGAGGTAATACCCTACTTCCTGCTTGATTGATCTTGATGAATATGAGTATTACAAGAGTGGATCTACCATGAGATCGTAATGGCTAAAACCCTAGAAGTCTAGCCTGCATGATTATGATTATGACTGCCTCTACGGACTAAGCCCTCCGGTTTATATAGACACCGGAGGGGACTAGGGTTGTACAAAGTCGGTTACAGAGAAAGGAATCTTCATATCCACACACCAAGCTTGCCTTCCACGCCAAGGAGAGTCCCATCCGGACACAGGAGAGAGTCTTCGGTCTTGTATCTTTGCAGCCCATCAGTCCGGCCCACGTTACATAGCCCGGACACCCGAGGACCCCTTAATCCAGAACTCCCTCAGTAGCCCCTGAACCAGGCTTCAATGACGATGTGTCCGGCACACAAATTGTGTTCGGCATTGCAAGGCGGGTTCCTTCTCCGAATACTCCAAAACAGTCTTCGAATACAACGAACGTGTCCGGCTCTGCAAAACAAGTGCCACGCACAACCGTAGAGAGTATAACATTCCACGAGTCCAATCTGCTGACAACTTTTTGTAGCGTGACATCACGTCTCTCCCGGTTATTATTTCGAACCGTTTTTGGCCTGCCGATCCACGTTTCGAGACGCGGTTTTATTGGCACGTCTTGTCGAAGCAGAGATCGTGTCCCCTTACCACAGGATTCTCATCAATACGGGCGTGTGTAATCCAACCGTGCCGTCTACACAGCCCTTGGGAATAGGCAAGTTCTAAGGTGAGTAGGGAGGCGTTTGATATTCACTGCCTTTATAAGGAGATAAGGATTCCCTTCTTTCGCCCACGCCTTCTCCCTCTCTTTGCCCTCCCATTCTCGAGCTCCAGCGCCCAAGTCCTTATCTTTTCTGCCTCAAG
Source organism: Triticum aestivum (assembly GCF_018294505.1). Taxonomy (NCBI): domain Eukaryota; kingdom Viridiplantae; phylum Streptophyta; class Magnoliopsida; order Poales; family Poaceae; genus Triticum; species Triticum aestivum. Next base: position 423,339,594 of record NC_057814.1, on the reverse strand, counting down.
AAAGCACACGATCATGTCCGGATCTGGAGCGTAAGGCAAGTGGATGGTCTCCTCCGTCAAGGAGAAGGACATCACCGAGCTTCAGGCGGCCGGGTACCTGGCCAAAGAAATCGCCCACCGGCTTCCGGCCAAGGGGCAGATCGTCCCCACCCCGAAGCCCAATGAGAGGGTGGTGTTCATCCCCCACTTCGTCCGCGGGCTAGGGTTTCCCCTCCACCCTTTCGTCCGCGGACTAATGTTTTATTACGGGCTAGATTTCCACGATCTAGCCCCAAACTCTTTCCTCAACATCTCGGCATTTATTGTCGTGTGCGAGGCCTTCCTCCGCATTCGCCCCCATTTCGGACTGTGGCTTAAGATCTTCAACGTGAAGCCGAAGGTGGTGGATGGCCAACACGCAGAGTGCGAAGGTGCCATGGTGAGCAAGATGCCCAACGTCACATGGCCCGAAGGTACCTTTGTGGAGACCGTCAAAGAGTGGCAGGAACTATGGTTCTATATCACAGAGCTCCACGATGCTACCTGGGCCACGGCTCCCGAATTCAAATCTGGAACCCCAATGCGGCTCACCTCCTGGCTAGAGAAGGGCCTGAATTGGTCTTCGTCGGATGAGCTGACAGCGCTGCAAACGCGCATCCAGAGCATGGTGGACAAGAACATCAAGCTTGTCAATGTGATCCAGGTGATGCTAGTCTGCCGGATCCTTCCATGCCGGAGCCGGACTTGCCATTTATGGGAGTTCAATCCGGCCGAGCACCAGACCTTGCAACGGTTCTTCGGAACTACTCACGAAGACATCTGGAAGGTGCTCTTTAAGGGCAACGAGACGCGGCCGAAGACGACCGAGGATTATGGGCACTCCATAGCCCATCCCGCCAGTGCGGTAAGTCTTTCGCGTTTCAAGGTGTATCCTTTACTTGCTTATTCAGGGAAGATAGCCAAACCTCACTATTTATTTTTTCAGGGCTTGACAAAGAAGGCGGAGTGGATTAAGTGTCCGGCTCCGCTACCCGAGGAACCAGCCATCCCGCTTTTGACGAAGATGCTGGTTCCGGCACCCTACCAGGCGCCGGAGAAGAAGGCCAAGAAGAAGGCCAAGGGGGCCAGAAATGGCCCCCGCCGCAAGGGCGCTTTGGACGCGACGTCCGAAGACACCAAGACTCACTCCGCCGCCGCCGAGGACGACGACGAGGAGGAGAAAGAAAGCAACTCTCCCCTGAGGGGGGGAGGAAGAGGGCGGCCTCCACAAATCTGGAGGCAGAGGCGTCCAAGAGGGGGAAGGGTTCCCTCGTGGATAACTCTACGTGGGACATCGACAGCAGCCTAGAGCCGCGCCCCCGAGACAAGCCCCTGGCCGAATCGTGAGTACTAAAAAACCCGAACGCATTCATATATCCGGCCTCTCTACTTCGTAGTCTTAATATGTTGAATCATGCACTTGCAGCCCGGCTCGGTCCAACCTTGAGCGGTCCTCATCTTCGGGGAATTCGTTGGACCTGAAGGCGATGGATAGCGGATCCCTTCCAGCGGCCTCCTCTCCCCAGACCATGGATGACACCGAGGTGTTGTCCCGAAGGATCCCAGGCTGGGGAGAGACTCAGGAGGCCGCCAGGGCGGCGCCGGTGGGTAAAACCTCGGCCGCCGGACACATGGGGGAGCAAATCCTCATGGAGACCGGCGATGGGGGCCATATTCAGTTCGGCCCCCAGCCGAATACGATCCCTGAGACCTATACGGCTCCGGAATCCAGCGGGTAGCCTCCTTCGAAAGAAGGAGGTGTGCCCATTCCGCCGGTGACCTCTGTCCAACCAGAGGCACCGGATGCTCTCCTGGAGGCGCTGCGAAGTGCTTCCATTGTGGAGGAACACCGTACCCTCATGGGTACGGTGATTGGAAAGATTCAGTCCGTGAAGAGTGGACTGTCCGAAGCCTGCACATGCCTTTAACAGGCTTTGAGGTAAGCAATGCGATTATGTGAAAAGAATGTCACAGTATAGACAGTAGCTCCTGAGACTCTGTTCAGTGTTCGGAAAGAAAAGCCGGAAAGAGGATCAAAGAATGTTCGCAGAAGACTAACCATATGTGTCTATGTGATTGAGCAGGCGTCGTTGCTGACTGCGACCTCCCACGCTGCCGAAGTCTCCGGACTGAAGCAGAGGCTGGAGCAGGTCGAGGACGAGCTCGGCCAGGCAAGGAAGCAAGGTATGGAATGACCTGCTGTATATTCAGAAAGAATAGATGATTTGTATTGACCATAGTGTTATGATATTTGGAGGGGCGGCGACCGAGGTCGAGGCCCTTAAAAAGGTGCTGGCCGAGGCCGAGGAGAGAGCTGCCAAGGAACAAGCCGCCCGCGAAAAGCACGAGGCCAGGGTCGGTGAGGTCCAGCAATAGATCCAGGATGCCGTGAAGAAATGCAAGTCCTTGGAGCATGATATTTTGGCTCAAGAGGCCGAACTCGCCAAGGCTCGCCAAAGCGCACAAGATGCCCGAGTTGAAGCCCAGGGCGCTCTCCAGGAGATTCAAGAGGCCAAGAAGATTGCGGCGGGTAAGGCCTTCATTATGCAGAGCAAATATGTGAAGAAGAGGTACCTCTTACTAACCCGGATTTAGAGTTCTCCAGGAGCGTTTGTGGATTTTCCGCGCAGTGTTTCTGACGCTGCGCAATTCTTCCGAGCCGAAGAGGGGAGCTCAACGGAGAAGCTGTTTTCATCGCAATACCTTGCACCAGAACATCCGGTACCCTTTAGGGACTAGCTCAAACAGCTGGTCGAACTGCATAGGGTGGCCGAACTTGCCATGAAGGATTTAATAATCCATCTATGGCCTGTCGAAGCTATACCCAACAGCTACTTCGGGCTCGTGAAGCGGCTGGTCAATGCCTGCCCCCGGTTTGACATTATCAAGCGATTCGTCTGCATCGAGGGTGCGCGAATGGCCTTCGCCCGCGTCAAGGTGCAGTGGGCGAAGATTAACGCCATCAAGATCACGACCAAGGGGCCGCCCGAGGGCAAGGAGCACCGCATGCCCGAGCTATATTTTGACAATGTCCTGGAGGGATCCCGCATTGTGGCGGAGCAGTGTGCGAAAGATGTGATCTTTGAATGAATACATTCATATTATCTCGCCCTCTATTATGAAACAAAGTCAATTATGTAATGTAATGTTTTGTTAAAATTTTACCTCCTGTGCGGCCATTTTTATGAGATCTGGCAGTTGGCCAGTCGTCGGCTTCAGCCCGCACGTAGGTAGTACGGGGGTGTTCGGGACGGAATCCAAACACTCTTGATCCAATTTGTTTGGTCCTTGAAGGAGGTGTTTAGCGCAACGAACCAGACAATCGGACTATGTGGATTTATCACCCTCACTTACCATAAGAGCTTGACAATAAAAATTTAGGCGCAACCCCTAGTATCCGAACTAGGGTGCTGTAAACACCTGATCGGGTAAGAACCGATTCATCGCATAATGCGGAAAAAAGGAAATTTCTAAAGATTTTGAAACCTCCGAAGAGCTGACCGGCTCACGCCGCATCACGGCAGTCAGTTTTCGGCTTTCTCTACTGAGGTGCTCATCCGGATAAACCAGGACACAGTCGCAGTAGTTCTCCCTTTACTACCCTAGCCGATATAGAGGAACGTAAGGTAGCAAGCACAGGAGCCGGGCAACCCAACTATTGACCAAAGACATGATTCGGAGCCAATGCATATAATGCTAAATTCGAGGTGCCGAACTATACTGTAAAAAGTGTTCGGACTTTGTTGCCGCATTATGGGGCGCAATGAAGCCCCTGGCGGATTAAAGCGTACCAAAGTGTACGGGTGCAATTTGATAAGATTATCAAGAAGAAGAAAAAAGAGTAGCAAGCTAGTGCCACAGAAGTTGGGCCGCAAACGGTTTCCATTATAATTTGATTAATACGTCAAAGTGTATCTGTACAAGTAGTGTAATAAGAAATAGGGCTATTTAACATGCCACGACCAAGGGAGAGCTATGTGCGGGTCCTGAAAACAGGTAGAGTGATCGTTAAAGAGACCACCTAGGAATGCCCTTATACATCAATGCTTCTTGCCGTCTTGGTGTATCTATCCTTCGAAATGACCGGTGATCAGGCCGTCAGGAAAGGCCTGTGGAAAAGAAAACCTGAAAAGGAGAAGAAGGAAAAAGTGAAAGTAAGTGTGTCCATGGAAGGTCAAGCCGTATTATGGATCACAGTCTAATTATACCTCCGTCTATGCCCATGGTATTTTGAGTGCGTAGTTATGTACGCGCGGTACGAATGCCGCCACTTGGTCGGGACTGGGATGGAGGCCAAATTGCTAGTCGAGCTCTTGACGAGCCGGGCTGTCCTGCTGCAGAGTAGTCCGGACTCGTTTGACAGTGTCCGGGAGCTCGGCCGCCGAATTAAGGTTTTGCTTAAAAAGGCCGCTCTGTACTTCGGCTGCTAAAGCAGCGGTGTGCTCCTCGGTACGGAGGGAGCGTTCCGTGTTTCCAATGACTGTTATGACGCCGCGTGGTTCGGGCATCTTGAGCTTGAGATAAGCGTACTGTGGCACTGCATTGAATCGAGCAAATGCGGTTCGTCCGAGCAGTGCGTGATAGCCACTGCGGAAGGGGACGATATCGAAGATCAACTCTTCGCTTCGGAAGTTGTCCGGGGATCCGAAGACAACCTCTAGTGTGATTGAGCCCGTACAACGGGCCTCTACACCTGGTATGACTCCTTTAAAAGTAGTCTTTGTGGGTTTGATCCGTGAGGGGTTAATGCCCATTTTGCGCGTTGTGTCCTGATAGAGCAGGTTCAGGCTGCTGCCGCCATCCATGAGGACTCGCGTGAGATGGAATCCATCAATTATTGGGTCGAGGACCAGTGCGGCTGAACCGCCATGACGGATACTAGTCGGATGGTCCCTGCGATCGAAAGTGATCGGACAGGAATACCATGGGTTGAACTTTGGGGCAACTGGCTCCATTGCATAGACGTCCCTGAGCGCGCGTTTGCGCTCCCTCTTGGTGATATGGGTAGCGTATATCATGTTCACTGTTTTAACTTGGGGAGGGAACTTCTTCTGTCCTCCTATGTTCGGCGGACAGGACTCCTCATCATCGTCCTCGCTTTGCGACCGCTTCTCCTTGTTCTCGGCATTTAATTTGCCGGCCTGTTTAAAAACCCAACAGTCTCTGTTGGTGTGATTGGCTGGTTTGTCTGGGGTGCCATGGATCTGGCATGGACGATCGAGTATGCGGTCCAAGCTGGATGGGCCCGGATTGTTTCTTTTATATGGCTTCTTCCGCTGGCCGGACTTGGAACCACTGAATCCGGCATTGACCGTCGTGTCATCGGTATTATCACCGTTGCTTCGACGCTTGTGCCTGTTGCGTCGGGGCTTGCCGTTGCTTCTTTTGGTCTCAGAGATGCCAGCTTCGCTTGCGGTGTTATTGCTACGAGCTAGCCAACTATCCTCGCTCGCACAAAAACGGGTCATGAGTGCCGTGAGGGCTGCCATGGACTTCGACTTTTCTTGGCCGAGGTGACGGGCGAGCCATTCATCACGGAAGCTATGCTTAAATGCCGCTAGGGCTTCAGCATCCAGGCAGTCGATGATCTGGTTCTTTTTAGTTAGGAACCTGGTCCAGAATTTCCTGGCTGACTCTACGGGCTGTTGAACTATGTGACTTAAGTCATCAGCATCTGGAGGTCATACGTATGTACCTTGGAAGTTGTCGCGGAAGGCGTCTTCCAAGTCCTCCCAGCTGCCAATAGAGTTTTCAGGAAGACTGTTTAACCAGTGCCGAGCTGGCCCTTTGAGTTTTAGCGGGAGGTATTTGATGGTGTGAAGGTCAGCACCGCGGGCCATATGAATATGGAGAAGAAAATCCTCAATCCATATCGTGGGATCTGTTGTTCCATCATAAGATTCGATATTTACGGGTTTAAACCCTTCTGGGAATTCATGCTCCATTACTTCGTCAGTGAGGCAGAGGGGGTGTGTGGCGCCTCTGTATCGGGCCAAGTCGCGACGTAGTTCGGATGTAGTCTGTCTGCGATTTTCGGCCCGGGCATGGTGATGTTTGTCACATCCGGCCAAATGGCCATCGTCGTGTGTCAGGGCACGCCCCCGTGATCCGTAGATCGATCTGGTCTGACCTGTTCTGTTTTTTAGGTCCTGTGGTAGGTCATATGTACAACCCCGAGCCGTTTTATCTCTTCCTTTACGGTGAGGTGGGACTGGCTGGTGTTCGGTTTGAGGTGCCGCTTTATCCCGGCCACGTGGTGGTCGGTCAGCCGCATTACGCGCTGATGGTACAGGCTCCAACGCCTCGTCATCGAATTGGGGTAACAATTTGCACTTCGGGTAACACTTAGTTGGGCAATCGAGGCTGTATTCCTCGGCAGCCAGGACATTAGTCCATCTGTCGTTGAGCAGGTCTTGATCAGCTTGAAGCTGCTGCTGCTTCTTTTTCAGGCTCCTCACAGTGGCTATTAGCCGGCGCTTAAAGTGCTCCTGCTCGAGAGGTTCCTCAGGCACGATGAAATCCTCGTTGCCAAGGCTCACCTCATCCTCGGAGAGTGGAAGATAATTACTGTCCTCCGAGTCTTCGTTTACGGCATGTTCATCAGGGCTGACTCGCCCGTCCTCCCATTCGTCCTGTTCTGAGGTTGGCTCAACGGGGTATTTGTTGACTTCGGCATCATCTGGAGTATTGTTTTCTCTCGTGTCGGTATCGTTGTCTTTTCCACGGCGTGATTTAGAGTGGTGCCGCTAACGTCGACGTTTTGGCTGTATCTCACGAGGTTTATCCTCGACTGGATCCTTCCCGTTATCGCCATTGTTCTCTTTGGGTGTATCCACCATGTACATGTTGTACGAAGAAGTGATCGTCCAGCGCCCGATAAGCGGCGGGTTTTGGCCTTGCTCCCCTTCGGCATCGTCATCCATACCGTCGATGTCTTCAGAGCCGTAATCAAGCATGTCGGTTAAGTCTTCGACAGTGGCTATGAAGTGGGAGGTCGGTGGGAAGCGAAATTCCCCGTCATCAGCCCCTAGCTCAAACCGGATATAATTCGACTGTGAGTTCCCTACTAAGGAGAGGGTTTTTAATGAGTTTAGCACATCACCTAAAGGTGAGTGCCGGAAGATGTCCGCGGCGCTGAATTCGACGATCGGCGCCCGATCAGGCTCGATGGCCGCGGATGCACGTGGTTCGGAACCTATGGCCGGAGACGAATCCGAGGTTCCGGTGACAAAGATCCCGCTCGAAGTTGGGTCTGTGTGCGGCTCCAACGCTGCTGAGTGTGTGGCTTCCGTGGCGGGGTTGAGCTTCCCGTCCTCGGAGGGCGCAATCTGCTCCGGATCTAGGGCCGGAGCACTTACAGGTGCTATCTCCTGGGTATGGTCCGATGACAGATTTAGGTCATGTTCATTGCGGTGGCAGGGAGCGGCAGCCGTGGGCGCGAATCCATCGAAGATCAAGACTCCATGGATATGAGCAACGTAGTTCAATCTTCCAAATCTGACCTGATGGCCAGGGGCGTAGCTGTCGATCTGCTCTAGATGGCCAAGCGAGTTGGCCCGCAGTACGAAGCCGCCGAACACAAAGATCTGTCCGGGGAGGAAGAGTTCCCCCTGGACAGCATTGTTGTAGATGATTGACAGGGCCATCGAACCTTTTGAAGACGACGCAGCGGAACACTCAATGAAAGCACCAATGTCAGTGTGAAAACCGGCGGATCTCGGGTAGGGGGTCCCGAACTGTGCGTCTAAGGTTGATGGTAACAGGAGATAGGGGACGCGATGTTTTACCTAGGTTTGGTCCCTCTCTATGGAGGTAATACCCTACTTCCTGCTTGATTGATCTTGATGAATATGAGTATTACAAGAGTGGATCTACCACGAGATCGTAATGGCTAAAACCCTAGAAGTCTAGCCTGTATGATTATGATTATTGTCGGATCACGGGTTCCGACAAAACCCTTAAGGTTCAAACTCTGGGGTGCGCACGAAGATCTCCCCCTACCGATATACGTCCTAGCTTCGCTAAGATCTCAAGGACTAGCTCAACGAACTCGCAACACAAAGAACACAGGATTTATACTGGTTTGGGCCACCGTTGTGGTGTAATGCCCTACTCCAGTGTGGTGGTGGTGGATTGCCTCGCGGGCTGAGGATGAATAGTTATAAGGGGAAGAACAACCTCCTGAGGTCGAGGTGTTCTTGTGCTTGGTGAACTGGTGTGGGTGAGGATGATCGCAGTCCTCCCGTCTATGGTGGTGGCTAGTCCTATTTATAGAGGCCCTGGTCCTCTTCCCAAATATTGAGCGGGAAGGGAGCCAACAACGGCCAATTTGAAAGGGGACAGCTACTACAGCTTATCCTGACAAAAGTAGTCTTCGCCTGCAAAAGGCTCTGTCGTGACGCCTCCTTGGGCTCCATGGTGACCTCCGTCTTGCCGTCCTGGTGGTCTTGGTCTCGTTGCACTGATATGGAAACCTTTGCTTGACGCCTCGGTACTCCGCGCCTGCGCTTTCCTCCTTAGGACCAAAGAGGAAACAAGGACACTGCGCGCTGGCGCCCGCCTGGTCTCGGTCGTCATGGCTCACGTCACGAGAACCTCGCGAGGTTTGCCTTGCCTTGATCTCTCTGCCCCTCGCGAGCCAACCTGGTGAGGCTGCTCCTGAGGAGGCCTTGCGTCATCTACCTTGCGAGGCCTGGCCCCTCGCGAGGGTCTTGAATGCTTGCTGGTGAAGATGGGCCGTACGGGCCCGCTTGCAGAGCCACGCCATGGGCCACAGGCAGGCAAGTCTAGGGACCCCCGTTCCCAGAACGCCGATAGTAGCCCCCGGGCCCAAGGCGTGCTCGGGCTTGGCTTCGAGGCGAAGCCAAGGGTCAAGTGCGGAGCGCCGCGGGCCCCAATAGCCGGCGGCCTTGGTCGACGCGTGGCGGTTGATTGGACGTGGGCGTCTCCGCTTCCCCACGCTGCCTCGGCAACTGCCCGACTATCAAAAGGATGGCGCAGACAGCGCTTGCCTTCATTGGTTCCTTTCGCCTTGCTCAGATCCCCTTTCTTGCGCCTTGCCTCTGAAATCCCCAGATCTGCTTCCATCCTCCACCGCATCAGCGACCAATGGCACCGCGCAAGGTCAAGCCTTCTCGTCACCGGCTTGGTACGACCAGCTCTCGACGCGGCCAACATCTCGGAGAAGAGCCTCGCCGCCACGCGCTTGCTGACGGCGGCGGAGAGCAACGAGAGGGGGAAGACGGAGCTCCGGGTTGCCTCTGACGCGCCGGAACCTGAGGGGAGTACCTTTTTCCCCTTCTTCACGAGTAACATCGCCGCGGGGCTGGTTCCCCCCTTTTCTGACTTCTTCTATGAGGTCCTTGGCCACTACGGGCTGCACGCGCTGCACCTCCATCCCAACTCCATCCTTCTCTTGTCCATCTTCGCCTACTATTGCGAGGCGTATCTGGGCGTGATGCCTTCCGTGGCTCTGTTGCGCCACCTCTTCTTCCTCCGCGTCAGCGAGGGTCATATCTCCGGGTGCGCCAATTTCATCGGGGCCGGCAAGGCCAACTCGATCTCGAATACCGGGAAGAAGGCCGACAACCTCAGGGCCAAATGGGTCATGATGGGCGCCAAGTGGGTCCACCCGCGCTTGGCCCTGCCGACGGAGATGCCCCAGTCCGACAAGGGGTGGTCTTGTGTGAAGCTCACTGATGAGCGGGCGTCGTCGGTGCTGGAGCAGATGAAGGCCGACTTGAAGCCAGGCAACGCGAGGGTGGCCAAAGTGACAGGGGCCTTGCTCCTGAGGGAATTCTTGACGCTGCGCGTTGCTCCACTTCAAACGCGTGCGCGCCCCTTGTGGAGGCTTGGAGATGAGGAGGACAAGATTCGCCTGAGCCCGGAGGCCTTGCCTGACGATGAGCTGTCCGCAGTTTTGCGCCTCTTGGTCGGGGACAAACAAGAGTACCCGCCGAGCGCCTTCGTTCCCCTGTTCCGTCGCAGCGACTGGGAGCAGATCGTGGCTTCCAGGCCGACTTTTGACGGTCGCGGGCTGGTGCCGCCGGCGCCTACCGGGGCCCCTGCGGCGCCAAAGCCGGTGGAGCTATCTTCTGACGAGTCCCACGGGGAGGAAGAGGGGGAGGAGGAAGACTCGGAGGCGACCCCCGAAGGGACGGGGGAGACCTCCCCCTTGAGCAAAGCTGACATCCTCCGCGCCCTTCCTGACGACGCCGAGGCCGCCGCCCGCCAGGAGGAGGGGAGCTGCCCGTCATCCCGACAAGGGGCAGATTGTCGCTGGTCTCTCGAGACATTACTCCCGCCTTGGCGCCGTCTGGAGCCGCTTCTGCCCCTCTGCTGCTCCGTCTTCTGCTCCCGGAGCCTGCGCGCCCACACCTCAGGCCTCGAGGCTCTCGGGCTTCAAGCTCACCAAGCGGAGGGTGGACTACGCCGCGGTGGACCAGTAAGTGCTCGAGCTTCGCCTTGCCCTTGCTTATGCTGCTGCCTCCCGACGTTCATCCTTGGTTGACCAGACCGCTGCCTTCGGCGAAGAAGAGGAAGGGGGATGCAGCGGCCACGCCCCCCTCCGCGAAGAAAGGAGGCGACAGCACTCACACCTCCCCGGTCCGGTCGCCCTCGCGAGACCAAGAGGGGCGTCATCACGAGGAGTCAGCCCCCGAGGTCCCGCTGGCTCCGGAAGTGCCGATGTCCGGCTCGGCTGCCAAGGTCCCAAAGGCTCAGGAGCCCTTGGTCTCCCAGGCCCTGGTGACGACGTCGCCTCCTTCTCCTGCCGTGCCATCGTTCCCAGGTCCTTCTGCCTCCTCCACTATCTTGGAGCGTGCCCTTTCAGAGATGACCCAGCTGCGGGAAGATCTCCTGGGCGCGGATCCGCGCCTGGTAGCCGGGCGCCTGGAGCTGGCATCTGGCTGGCTTCAGTCTGACGCGGCGGTCCGAGCAACGCTGAACCAGGCCGCAACGGCCTCCGAGAAGGAGAAGCGAGCCGCCGCACAGGCTGCGGCCGATCGCGAGGCAGCGCTGAAGGACGCCAAGGCCGCCCACGACCGCTGTCGGGCGCTGGAGGACGAGCTGAAGGGTCTGCGTGATGAGCACGCAGAAGAAGCTCGTGGCCTCCGGGCGAAGGAGGAGGAGACGAGGGCTCGGGAGGATGCCATCAAGAACCGCGACGCCGAGCTGGGGGAGCTGGCGAAGACGCAGGCCACCGAACGCGGCTGGCTGGAGGAGCTGGAGCGGAAGGTGGAGGCGAAGAAGGTCGATCTTGACGCCAAGGCGAAGATCCTGGCTGAGGACCGCGCGGCCTTCGCACTTCTCGAGAAGAGGTCCCGCGAGGCTCTAAAGTCACTCTATGAGAAGGGCTTGGAGAGGCCGCTGACCACCGATGAGGATGGCCCTGCCCAGCTGCTTCCCTACTTGGTGAAGGCGCTCGAGGAAGTCATGGAGGGCATCGGTCCCATGGCAGAGGCAGAGGCCCGTGTCCTTTCTTCCGCTGCGCTGACGCGTGTCTTCAGCCCTCTGCACCTTCATAACCCCAGCGCTCGTCTTGACGAGCTGCTGGAGCCTGTGGCTGATGAACACTGCACGGCTGCCGCCGCAGCCGTGAAAGGTCAGGTGGAGGCCCTGCTGAAAGATCAAGGGAGGAGTGCCTCTCGCGGGCGTCGATGGTGTTCAGGGATGACCTGCGGCTCCTTTCCAGTTTTATTCCTGTAACATGCACCATGCCACGTGGAGGCATTAAACTTGCGTTTGATACTGTGAGAACAATATGTCTTGTAATATTTTCTTTGAGATTTTGCGATTTTTCTTCCTATTTGCTTTGTGTTCTGCGTCGGCTGAGGCCGGCCCCGCGCATACCTCAGCCGCCGTTGGGCTGACCGGAGACCAGGACGAACCCAAGGAGTGAGGGGCTATGTGACCAGTTAGGCTCCTGAGTCGCGATGCTCAGGAGTCCCCCTTGACGTGCAAACAACTTATAGGAAGGAGACGCGAGGATAGGATTAGTGTTCTACGTCGGCAGAGCCCGACCCCGCGCATACCTCAACCGCCGTTGGACCGGCCGGAGACCAGGACAGACCCAAGGAGTGAGGGGCTACGTGACCAGTTAGGCTCCTGAGTCGCGATGCTCAGGAGTCCCCCTTGACGTGCAAACAACCTCCATACCTTTGCCCTCGCCGAGGCTCGGCTTGGGAGGGGCGTGCGACGACCAGGTCCGAGGGACCTGCCTTGGGTGGCATACGCTTGGGCGTCACCCGAGCGCAGCCCCCGTGCCCAGCCCCCTCGCGTGATTCTCCTGAGGGGAGGCGTTGTGGTGAGGCCGGTCACTGAGCTCTGGGGCTCCCTGAGGTTGATACGGCCGTGAGGCCGCCCTCAGTTGTTTATCACCAGCGCGCAGCGTAGTGCTTCCGCTTGTGCACGGGCATAGCCACTCCTCGGCGGTGTCGACGGCCAGCACGGAGCATGGTGCTTCCACTGGTGCGTGGGAGGGGACTCCCTACTGCGAAGAGCCCCCGGGGCGTGTACAGCCCCGCCCTGACACGTGGCTTGCACGGCAGGGCTAGACGAGGTGTATCTAGGCACTCGTGAGCCAGCGCGGGACTCACGAGGCCCTACCTCAAGGCGGGTTGCGCCTGGTCTTGGTTTTTGTTCCCTGCGCTGGTCCTACGAGGTGGTCAGTCAACCTGCGCCGAACAAATCTCCTGAGGTTATCGCATTAGAAGGCCAAGCACCAACGGCCCTAGGAGGTGACGTGAACGGGGCCGGCCCGCCAGACAGAGCTCAGCCGCTAGATTTACCGACGCTGCAGGGACGGGCCCGAGCACAGACGTCGTGCTTAACCTACTCACGCGAAGGATCCTGAAGAAAGACGGCCGGCGCGCGGCTCCCGTGGTGGGTGGCGATCGAGCAGGTGATAGTCATAGGTAGATTAAGCATGGAAAGCATACTTGCTTAAGTAAACGCAGGGAAGATATATGCCACTGGGTCAGGCCCGAGCGGCTTGGGGATGATGCAGCCCGAGGGGCGCCCCCAGCAAGGTAAGCCAAAGACATAAGAAAAGGGGTACATGCCACAGGGACGGACCCACGCGGCCTGGGAATGATGCAGCCCGGGGGGCGGTCCCAGCTAAATAAACTTGGAAAATGTCACCTGGTTTTCTTGATGCAGGGATGTTGGGGCAGCTGAAGGTACGCGGCGAAGGGGTCGCTCCTCACGAGCCACCGGGGCCCTGAGCCTCGGGAGGCTCTGTTGGGGAACGTAGTAATTTCAAAAAATTTCCTACGCACACGCAAGATCATGGTGATGCATAGCAACGAGAGGGGAGAGTGTTGTCCACGTACCCTCGTAGACCGACAGCGGAAGCGTTATCACAATGCGGTTGATGTAGTCGTACGTCTTCACGATCTGACCGATCAAGTACCGAACGCACGGCACCTCCGAGTTCGGCACACGTTCAGCTCGATGACGTCCCTCGAACTCCGATCCAGCCGAGTGATGAGGGAGAGTTATGTCAGCACGACGGCGTGGTGACGATGATGATGTTCTACCGACGCAGGGCTTCGCCTAAGCTCCGCAACGATATTATCGAGGTGTAATATGGTGGAGGGGGGCACCGCACACGGCTAAAATATCGTATATCAACTTGTGTGTAGAGGTGCCCCCGTGCCCCCGTATATAAAGGAGCAAGGGGGAGGCCACCTGCCTTGGGCGCGCCAAGGAGAGGGGGGGAGTCCTCCTCCTAGTAGGAGTAGGACTCCCCTTTCCTAGTCCAACTAGGAAGAGAGGGGGGGAAGGAAAGAGAGGGAGAGGGAGAGGGAGAGGGAAAGAGGGGCTGCGCCCCCCTCCCCTAGTCCAATTAGGACTCCTCATGGGAGGGGGCGCGCCACCTCCTGGCTGCTGCCCTCTCTCTCCCCTCAAGGCCCACTAAGGCCCAATACTTCCCCGGGGGGTTCCGGTAACCCCTCCGGCACTCCGGTTTTATCCGAAACTTCTCCGGAACACTTCCGGTGTCCGAATATAGTCGTCCAATATATCAATCTTTATGTCTCGACCATTTCAAGACTCCTCATCATGTCCCTGATCTCATCCGGGACTCCGAACTCCTTCGGTACATCAAAACACATAAACTCATAATATAACTGTCATCGTAACGTTAAGCGTGCGGACCCTACGGGTTCGAGAACTATGTAGATATGACCGAGACACCTCTCCGGTCAATAACCAATAGCGGAACCTGGATGCTCATATTGGCTCCCACATATTCTACGAAGATCTTTATCGGTCAGACCGCATAACAACATACGTTGTTCCCTTTGTCATCGGTATGTTACTTGCCCGAGATTCGATCGTCAGTATCTCGATACCTAGTTCAATCTCGTTACCGGCAAGTCTCTTTACTCGTTCCGTAATACATCATCCCGCAACTAACTCATTAGTTACAATGCTTGCAAGGCTTATAGTGATGTGCATTACCGAGTGGGCCCAGAGATACCTCTCCGACAATCGGAGTGACAAATCCTAATCTCGAAATACGCCAACCCAACAAGTACCTTTGGAGACACCTGTAGAGCACCTTTATAATCACCCATTTACGTTGTGACGTTTGGTAGCACACAAAGTGTTCCTCCGGTAAACAGGAGTTGCATAATCTCATAGTAATAGGATAAGTCATGAAGAAAGCAATAGCAACATACTAAACGATCGGGTGCTAAGCTAACGGAATGGGTCAAGTCAATCACGTCATTCTCCTAATGAGGTGATCCCGTTAATCAAATGACAACTCGTGTATATGGCTAGGAAACATAACCATCTTTGATTAACGAGCTAGTCAAGTAGAGGCATACTAGTGACACTCTATTTGTCTATGTATTCACACATGTATTATGTTTCCGGTTAATACAATTCTAGCACGAATAATAAACATTTATCATGATATAAGGAAATAAATAATACTTTATTATTGCCTCTAGGGCATATTTCCTTCAGTCTCCCACTTGCACTAGAGTCAATAATCTAGTTCACATCGCCATGTGATTTGACATCAACAGTTCACATCACCATGTGATTAACACCCATAGTTCACATCGTCATGTGACCAACACCCAAAGGGTTTACTAGAGTCAATAATCTAGTTCACATCGCTATGTGATTAACACCCAAAGATTACTAAGGTGTGATCATGTTTTGATTGTGAGATAATTTTAGTCAACGGGTCTGTCACATTCAGATCCGTAAGTATTTCGCAAATTTCTATGTCTACAATGCTCTGCATGGAGCTACTCTAGCTAATTGCTCCCACTTTCAATATGTATCTAGACCGAGACTTAGAGTCACCTAGATTAGCGTCAAAACTTGCATCGACGTAACCCTTTACGACGAACCTTTTGTCACTTCCATAATCGAGAAACATATCCTTATTCCACTAAGGATAATTTTGACCGCTGTCCAGTGATCTACTCCTAGATCACTATTGTACTCCCTTGCCAAAATCAGTGTAGGGTATACAATAGATCTGGTACACAGCATGGCATACTTTATAGAACCTATGGCCAAGGCATAGGGAATGACTTTCATTCTCTTTCTATCTTCTGCCGTGGTCGGGCTTTGAGTCTTACTCAATTTCACACCTTGTAACACAGGCAAGAAACTCTTTCCTTTACTGTTCTATTTTGAACTACTTCAAAATCTTGTTAAGGTATGTACTCATTGAAAAAACTTATCAAGCGTCTTGATCTATCTCTATAGATCTTGATGCTCAATATGTAAGCAGCTTCACCGAGGTCTTTCTTTGAAAAAACTCCTTTCAAACACTCCTTTATGCTTTGCAGAATAATTCTACATTATTTCCGATCAACAATATGTCATTCACATATACTTATCAGAAATGCTGTAGTGCTCCCACTCACTTTCTTGTAAATACAGGCTTCACCGCAAGTCTGTATAAAACTATATCCTTTGATCAACTTATCAAAGCGTATATTCCAACTCCAAGATGCTTGCACCAGTCCATAGATGGATCGCTGGTGCTTGCATATTTTGTTAGCACTTTTAGGATTGACA
Source organism: Triticum aestivum (assembly GCF_018294505.1). Classification (NCBI taxonomy): domain Eukaryota; kingdom Viridiplantae; phylum Streptophyta; class Magnoliopsida; order Poales; family Poaceae; genus Triticum; species Triticum aestivum. The sequence continues at coordinate 423,323,526 of NC_057814.1, read as the reverse complement.
AAACCTCCTGGTTGCATCATATACAACTCTTCTTTAATATATCCATTAAGGAAGGCAGTTTTGTTTATCCATTTGCCATATTTCATAAAATGCGGCAATTGCTAACATGATTCAGACAGACTTAAGCATAGATACGAGTGAGAAACTCTCATCGTAGTCAACACCTTGAACTTGTCGAAATCCTTTTTGTGACAATTCTAGCTTTGTAGACAGTAACACTACTATCACTGTCTGTCTTCCTCTTGAAGATCCATTTAATCTCAATGGCTCGCCGATCATTGGGCAAGTCAATCAAAGTCCATACTTTGTTCTCATATATGGATCTTATCTCAGATTTCATGGCCTCAAGCCATTTCGCGGAATCTGGGCTCATCATCGCTTCCTCATAGTTCGTAGGTTCGTCATGGTCAAATAACATGACCTCCAGAACAGGATTACCGTACCACTCTGGTGTGGATCTCACTCTGGTTTACCTACGAGGTTTGGTAGTAACTTGATCTGAAGTTACATGATCATCATCATTAACTTCCTCACTAATGTGTGTAGGAGTCACAGGAATAGATTTCTGTGATGAACTACTTTCCAATAAGGGAGCAGGTACAGTTATCTCATCAAGTTCTACTTTCCTCCCACTCACTTCTTTCGAGAGAAACTCCTTCTCTAGAAAGGATCCATTCTTAGCAACGAATGTCTTGCCTTCGGATCTATGATAGAAGGTTTACCCAACAGTCTCCTTTGGGTATTCTATGAAGACACATTTTTCCGATTTGGGTTTGAGCTTATCAGGATGAAACTTTTCACATAAGCATCGCAACCCCAAACTTTAAGAAACGACAACTTTGGTTTCTTGCCAAACCACAGTTCATAAGGTGTCGTCTCAACGGATTTAGATGGTGCCCTATTTAATGTGAATGCAGCTGTCTCTAATGCATAACCCCAGAACGATAGTGGTAAATCGGTAAGAGACATCATAGATTGCACTATATCCAATAAAGTACGGTTATGACGTTCGGACACACCATTATGCTGTGGTGTTCAAGGTGGAACGAATTTTGTGAAACTATTCCACATTGTTTTAATTAAAGACCAAACTCGTAACTCAAATATTTGTCTCCGCGATCAGATCGTAGAAACTTTATTTTCTTGTCACGATGATTTTCCACTTCATTCTGAAATTCTTTGAACTTTTCAAATGTTTCAGACTTATGTTTCCTTAAGTAGATATTCCCATATCTGCTCAAATCATCTGTGAAGGTCAGAAAATAACGATACCCGCCGCGAGCCTCAACACTCATCGGGTCGCATTCATCAGTATGTATTATTTCTAATAAGTCAGTTGCTCGCTCCATTGTTCCGGAGAACGGAGTCTTAGTCATTTTGCCCTTAAGGCATGGTTCGCAATCATCAAGTGATTCATAATCAAGTGATTCCAAAAGCCCATTAGCATGGAGTTTCTTCATGCGCTTTACACCAATATGACCTAAACGGTAGCGCCACAAATAAGTTGCACTATCATTATTAACTTTGCATCTTTTGGTTTCAATATTATGAATATGTGTATCACTACGATCGAGATCCAACGAACCATTTTCATTGGGTGTGTAACCATATAAGGTTTTATTCACGTAAACAGAACAACAATTATTCTCTAACTTTAAATGAATAACCGTATTGCAATAAACATGATCAAATCATATTCATGCTCAACGCAAACACCAAATAACACTTATTTAGGTTCAACACTAATCCCGAAAGTATAGGGAGTGTGCGATGATGATCATATCAATCTTGGAACTACTTCCAACACACATCGTCACCTCGCCTTTTACTAGTCTCTGTTTATTCTGTAACTCCCGTTTCGAGTTACTACTCTTAGCAACTGAACTAGTATCAAATACCGAGGGGTTGCTATAAACACTAGTAAAGTACACATGAATAACATGTATATCCAATATACCTTTGTTCACTTTTCCATCCTTCTTATCCACCAAATAGTTGGGGTAGTTCCGCTTCCAGTGACCAGTCCCTTTGCAGTAGAAGCACTTAGTCTCAGGCTTAGGACCAGACTTAGGCTTCTTCACTTGAGCAGCAACTTGCTTGCCGTTCTTTTGAAGTTCCCCTTCTTCCCTTTGCCCTTTTCTTGAAACTAGTGGTCTCGTCAACCACCAACACTTGATGTTTTTCTTGATTTCTACCTTCGTCGATTTCAGCATCACGAAGAGCTCGGGAATTACTTTCGTCATCCCTTGCATACTATAGTTCATCACGAAGTTCTACTAACTTGGTGATGGTGACTAGAGAATTCTGTCAATCACTATTTTATCTGGAAGATTAACTCCCACTTGATTCAAGCGATTGTAGTACCCAGACAATCTGAGCACATGCTCACTGCTTGAGCTATTCTCCTCCATATTTTAGCTATAGAACTTGTTGGAGACTTCATATCTCTCAACTCGGGTATTTTCTTGAAATATTAACTTCAACTCCTGGAACATCTCATATGGTCCATGACGTTCAAAACGTCTTTAAAGTCCCGATTCTAAGCCGTTAAGCATGGTGCACTAAACTATCAAGTAGTCATCATATTGAGTTAGCCAAACGTTCATAACATCTGCATCTGCTCCTGCAATAGGTCTGTCACCTAGCGGTGCATCAAGGACATAATTCTTCTGTGCAGCAATGAGGATAATCCTCAGATCACGGATCCAATCCGCATCTTTGCTACTAACATCTTTCAACATAATTTTTCTCTAGGAACATATCAAAAATAAACACAGGGAAGCAACAACGCGAGCTATTGATCTATAACATAATTTGCAAAATACTATCAGGACTAAGTTCATGATAAATTTAAGTTCAATTAATCATATTACTTAAGAACTCCCACTTAGATAGACATCCCTCTAATCATCTAAGTGATTACGTGATCCAAATCAACTAAACCATGTCCGATCATCACGTGAGATGGAGTAGTTTCAATGGTGAACATCACTATGTTGATCATATCTACTATATGATTCACGCTCGACCTTTCGGTCTCCGTGTTCCGAGGCCATATCTGCATATGCTAGGCTCGTCAAGTTTAACCTGAGTATTCCGCGTGTGCAACTGTTTTGCACCCGTTGTATTTGAACGTAGAGCCTATCACACCCGATCATCATGTGGTGTCTCAGCACGGAGAACTTTTTCAACGGTGCATACTCAGGGAGAACACTTTTATCTTGAAATTTTAGTGAGAGATCATCTTATAATGCTACCGTCAATCAAAGCAAGATAAGATGCATAAAAGATAACATCACATGCAATCAATATAAGTGATATGATATGGCCATCATCATCTTGGATCTCCATCTCCGAGCCCGTGCTCGTGATCTCCATCTCCGAAGCACCGTCATGATCACCATCGTCACCGGCGTGACACCTTGATCTCCATCGTAGTATCGTTGTCATCTCGCCAACTTATTGCTTTTACGACTATCGCTACCGCTTAGTGATAAAGTAAAACAATTACATGGCGATTGCATTGCATACAATAAAGTGACAACCATATGGCTCCTGCCAGTTGCCGATAACTCAGTTACAAAACATGATCATCTCATACAATAAAATATAGCATCATGTCTTGACCATATCACATCACATCATGCCCTGCAAAAACAAGTTAGACGTCCTCTACTTTGTTGTTGGAAGTTTTACGTGGCTATTACGGGCTTAGCAAGAACCGTTCTTACCTACGCATCAAAACCACAACGATAGTTTGTCAAGTTGGTGCTGTTTTAACCTTCGCAAGGACCGGGCGTAGCCACACTCGGTTCAACTAAAGTGAGAGAGACAGACACCCGCCAGTCACCTTTAAGCAACGAGTGCTCGCAACGGTGAAACCAGTCTCGCGTAAGCGTACGCGTAATGTCGGTTCGGGCCGCTTCATCTCACAATACCGCTGAACCAAAGTATGACATGCTGGTAAGCAGTATGACTTATATCGCCCACAACTCACTTGTGTTCTACTCGTGCATAGCATCAACGCATAAAACCAGGCTCGGATGCCACTGTTGGGGAACGTAGTAATTTCATAAAATTTCCTACGCACACGCAAGATCATGGTGATGCATAGCAACGAGAGGGGAGAGTGTTGTCCACGTACCCTCGTAGACCGACAGTGGAAGCGTTATCACAACGCGGTTGATGTAGTCGTACGTCTTCACGATCTGACCGATCAAGTACCGAACGCACGGCACCTCCGAGTTCAGCACACGTTCAGCTCGATGACGTCCCTCGAACTCCGATCCAGCCGAGTGATGAGGGAGAGTTATGTCAGCACGATGGTGTGCTGATGATGATGATGTTCTACCGACGCAGGGCTTCGCCTAAGCTCCGCAACAATATTATTGAGGTGTAATATGGTGGAGGGGGGCACCGCACACGGCTAAAATATCGTATATCAACTTGTGTGTAGAGGTGCCCCCCTGCCCCCGTATATAAAGGAGCAAGGGGGAGGCCGGCTGCCTTGGGCGCACCAAGGAGAGAGGGGGAGTCCTCCTCCTAGTAGGAGTAGGACTCCCCTTTCCTAGTCCAACTAGGAAGAGAGGGGGGAAGGAAAGAGAGGGAGAGGGAGAGGGAGAGAGGGGCTGCACCCCCTCCCCTAGTCCAATTAGGACTCCTCATGGGAGGGGGCGCGCCACCTCCTGGCTGTTGCCCTCTCTCTCCCCTCAAGGCCCACTAAGGCCCAATACTTCCCCGGGGGGTTCCGGTAACCCCTCCGGCACTCCGGTTTTATCCGAAACTTCTCCGGAACACTTCCGGTGTCCGAATATAGTCGTCCAATATATCAATCTTTATGTATCGACCATTTTGAGACTCCTCGTCATGTCCCCGATCTCATCCGGGACTTCGAACTCCTTCGGTACATCAAAACACATAAACTCATAATATAACTGTCATCGTAACGTTAAGCGTGCGGACCCTACGGGTTCGAGAACTATGTAGACATGACCGAGACACCTCTCCGGTCAATAACCAATAGCGGAACCTGGATGCTCATATTGGCTCCCACATATTCTACGAAGATCTTTATCGGTCAGACCGCATAACAACATACGTTGTTCCCTTTGTCATCGGTATGTTACTTGCCCGAGATTCGATCGTCGGTATCTCGATACCTAGTTCAATCTCGTTTACGGCAAGTCTCTTTACTCATTCCGTAATACATCATCCCGCAACTAACTCATTAGTTACAATGCTTGCAAGGCTTATAGTGATGTGCATTACCGAGTGGGCCCAGAGATACCTCTCCGACAATCGGAATGACAAATCCTAATCTCGAAATACTCCAACCCAACAAGTACCTTTGGAGACACCTGTAGAGCACCTTTATAATCACCCATTTACGTTGTGACGTTTGGTAGAACACAAAGTGTTCCTCCGGTAAACGGGAGTTGCATAATCTCATAGTCATAGGAACATGTATAAGTCATGAAGAACGTAGTAGCAACATACTAAACGATCGGGTGCTAAGCTAACGGAATGGGTCAAGTCAATCACGTCATTCTCCTAATGAGGTGATCCCGTTAATCAAATGACAACTCATGTCTATGGCTAGGAAACATAACCATCTTTGATTAACGAGCTAGTCAAGTAGAGGCATACTAGTGACACTCTGTTTGTCTATGTATTCACACATGTATTATGTTTCCGGTTAATACAATTCTAGCATGAATAATAAACATTTATCATGATATAGGAAATAAATAATACTTTATTATTGCCTCTAGGGCATATTTCCTTCAGGCTCTAGGGGTCCAGGCGGTTCCTTGAGGACCGTCTCGATCTCCGTCAGGACGGCGTGGTGCCTGGCCTCCTGAGTCGCCAGGGCGCGCCGCAAGTTGCGCTGATAGGCGGACGCCACGCTTGGCAGGCCAAAAGGCATGCGAACGTAGCTGTGCGGCGGACCCTCGCAGCGTCCCACGCGCGAAGGCCAGAAGAGCTCCCGAGATGCGGCGCTGTTGAGCCCTGGGACGTCGATGCAGAAGCGCAGCCCGGCATCCTCGCCTAGATGGGGGCTGCGCCTGGTGAGCGGCGGTCGCCGCGCATGGCCCTTGTGTCTTGCAGTTCCTGAGTGGTCCTGGTGATGAACTCCTGAGCGGTGGCCGCTCCTCGCCCTGTGTTCTCTTGAGGGAAATGCGACGTGAAGCATGCCTCCAAGTGGTGCCCGAGCGCCTCCAGTGTGATGTTGGCAAAGTCTGAGGCCCTCTAGAAGAGAGCCCCCGAGCTCTGCCTGAAACGGGCACCAGGCGCGCTTTCCTATGCGATGGAGGGAGGCGCCCCTGGCGCGGGCGCTGATCCTGACGAGGTACCGCTCACGACGCCACCCTCCTGAGGTCCTGCACGGCATAGCTGCTTCTTCTTCTTGGGGGTGGCCTTAGGAGGGCACTCGCCCTTGCTGTCGGGGTCGTCGATTGCTGCAGCTTGGAAGGCACACTCGAGGGAGCACACCGCATCTCTTTCTTCGCACGGGACTGTGATGATTCCGCCGCTTCCTGGCATCTTGAGGACATTGTAGCCGTGATGGGTCACCGCCATGAACTTGGCCAGGGCTGGATACCCGAGGATGGCATTGTATGGCAAACGGATGTGCGCGACGTCGAAGTCGATGTGCTCGGTGCGGTAGTTGTTGCGTTCTCCGAAGGTGACTGGGAGGCGGACCTGCCAGATCGGGGTAGTGGAGCCATCGGTCACTCCTGAGAAAGGCTTGGTGGGCTGAAGCTGGTCATACGACACTTGGAGGTTGTCGAACGTATCGACGGACAGGACGTTGAGCCCTGCGCCGCCGTCGATGAGGGTCTTGGTGACTTGCACGTTCCTGATGACTGGGGAACAAAGCATCGGGAGAGCGCCAGCGGTAGCCGCGCACTTGAGCTGATCTGTCGAACTGAACGCGATGGCGCACTTGGACCATCTGAGCGGGCCCGTGGCCTCGAGCTTGGGGAGGGCTGCATTCACTTCACGAGCAAACTGTTTGAAGATACGCTGTGAGGCTAGGGCCTGAGCTCCGCCCAAGATGCAGGCGATAGCACGCGGCTCCTGGAAGCCCCCAGCCCCCTTGTCTTGATGGTGGTCGTCATTCCTTCTTGGTGGTGGCGGTAGTGGAGGAAGACCGGCGTTGCCCTGAGGACGATCCTCACGAGGCTGGTCCCTCCAGGCGCCCTCGCGAGGCTAACCCTGCCAACGGTCCTCACGAGGCCTGTCGCGCCACTCCTGGCGCGGGCCGCGGTCATCCCAGCGTCCGCCACCACGTCCTCCTCCTCGGCCGTAGCCCCGGTCGTTGCGCTCGGGGCGTCGACCGAAGCGTCCTTCTCGAATGGCTCTGAGCTCTTGACAGTCGCTGGTGTTGTGGCTATGCAGGTTATGGAAGGCGCAAAACGATCGGCTGCTCTTGGATGACTCGGGCTGATCTCTGCCGCGCTTGGTGTCTGGCTCCGCCGCGAGCACGGATGCTCCCTTGCGCTTCACGTCCTTGGCCTTGGTTTTCTTCTCCTCTGGGTCTGCAGCCGGGAGCTCGAGGAGGGAGAGGCGCCCCTCCTCAGCTCTTGCGCACTTGGTCGCCGGGTTGAACAGCTCCAGGGACGTGCATAGATCCTCGTGGATGGCGAGCTCCTCCTTCATCTTGACGTCATGGAAGCCATCAGAGAACGCGGAATGATGGCCTCGTCCGTCACCTTGGGGATCTTGAGGCGAACATTGTTGAAGCGCTAGATGTACTTCTGGAGGGTCTCTCCTGGTTGTTGCTTGACGCGGCGTAGGTCACCCGTGGCCGGTGGGCGATCGCGAGTGCCCTGGAAGTTGGCGACGAAGCGGTTGCGCATCTCGTCCCAGGAGGAGATCGAGCTTGGAGGCGGGTTGAGAAGCCAGGAGTAGGCACCGTCTTTGAGAGCCATGGGGAACCAGTTCGCCATGACTTTCTCGTCACCGTTGGCCACCTCGATGGTCAGCTCGTATAGCTACAGGAACTACGCCGGGTCGGGGGTGCCGTTGTAGCGAGGAGGCAGATCCGGCTTGAACTTGCCCGGCCAGGCGACGCTACGCAGCTCGGGGGTGAAGGCGCGGCAGCCGGCCATGGTCACCGGTGCCTGTCTTGGAGGTGGAGCCTGGTCTTGGTGCCCGCGTGCCGCCACGGTAAGCGGCGCCGGGCCCTGCCGCAGCAAGCGATCCTGACGTGGTTGTGCGGGGAGTGGCGGGGCATTCTCTTGCGGTCGAGGGACTTCTTGACAACTTCTTTCTTCACGTACGGGTGCCGGACACAGTAGGTCGCGCCGTGGAGCCGCGCGCCTTGGCTCCAGGGCGCCGTCTTGGGGCAGAGGTGGTGGAGGTGCTCCATGGCGCCAGGGCGCCGTCTTGGGGCAGAGGTGGTGGAGGGACGCGCCATCTTCTCAGCAACATGGGCCTTGTACAGCTTCTTCTGAATATGAGTCTGCAAGCAAAAGGTCTTCTTGATCTTGGAAGTTAGCTTCTCAACCCACGTGGGCCGGGCCCCAGGCTCCAGCTCAAAGTCCTCGTCGTCTGAGGTAGCAAACACATCCTCCTGATTGCCCGATGAAAAATGAGGTGGCTTATGCTTCTTCTTCCTCAGCACCTTAACCTCATGCTCCGTGAGGTTGGCGGGAGTGGTGAGAGGCTCTCCTGGCCTACTGACTGCCCAAACGATGTTCAGAAACAGCATCACAAAAGGAACATAGATCGGTACCTTGCAGTACCACACCATATTGTACATCTCCTCCCACATCCACTTGGGGACATCAACGTGGCCCCGGATCCCCTCTTGGTCTTCATGGCCACAAGCAAATCCACCAGATAACCATAGATATCATCTTGGTTCCCAACCTTGCGAAGCAGCACACAGCGGAACACACGATGCATAATGTCATAGACGGGCAGAAGATCATTGGACTTACCCACAATACCATGTCCAGGGATGTACAGAGGGGCAAGCTTCACCTTATCCATGGGGTGAGCCCGGTCGTGAGGACGGAGGCCACCTTGACCCTCCACCCCGGTATCCTCATAGCCAAGAGCATTGCAGAAAGCTCTCCACGGGACATGAAAGAACTCATCACGGCACATAAAGGAGAGGTGTCGCTCATCATCAGAGCCGAAGTGGACTGTAGCATAGAACTGATGGACGAGCTACACATCAAAGTCACAGTTCACGGTCATGAGCTTGACCAAGTCAAACTCCTCACAGATCGCCAGAGCTTCTCCAAAGTAGTCAAGGTTGTTCCTCCAATGATCGATATCGATGGACCACATCCGGGCGAACTTGTTCTTGTGATGCTCGAAATCTCTGACACAGTCCTCATCTGTAACTCATTCCGGAACTGAGGGTTGCTCCAACGAGGATTCGGTGTTGCAGTGTAGGGATCCTGGAAATGAAACTTTTGCCACTCCGGCATCTTCCATTTGTGCATTGGCAACGCAACACGTTGCTTGGCAGCAGTAGACTTCTCCCGACGAGTGGCCTTGGTAGGAATCACCACCTCGTGAGAATCCTCATTGCCATCCGAAGGTTTGCCCCTACGGGCCCTCTTCTTGGTGTTCTGAGGCTTCCGAGCAGCACGAGAGCTAGAGCCACCTGCAAACGCACACAGAGAGCACACAGAAACCCCAGCAAAGATGAGAAGAATGTACACAAGAGCAGAGGAATACATCTCATGTATGTGAGTATAAGGAGAACAGTGCATAGAGGTTCAGAGAAGCCGGTTGTTCCAGTTGTTCCACCGGTAGAACCGCTCGAGTGGTATTACCTCTCGCAAGGAGCGGTTGTACCACTGAGAGCGGATCTGCCAAGTGGAAGAACGGGAACCTCCCTATCTCAAATCTAGATGCAATATTCCTACTTCTACTTACGCACAGGAAACAGAAGGAGTTTATACGGATCTCTCCCACCAAACATTTGGCCAAAAATGCGGGAGTACAAGCAATGCCCTAGAGAGGGGATTCAACAAGAGGAACCCTAAGAACGAGAAGAAACAGGGCATTACCGGTATCCATGGGAGTAGATCGAAGAAGAGGCGACCTCAACGGAGCGGATCTGATGAAGGGCCGACCGATCCGGAGGGCCTGAGGGCGCTCCGGGGCGATGGACGGAGCAACCGGCGGCTAGGGATTAGAGGAGGGACGAGCACGAAGGGGAAAAAGAAAACCCCTTCAGCCCGCACCCCTTATATAAGCCCTAGATGTCAGCCGGTAGTACCGCTCCAAGGAGCGGTAGTACCAGTCCTGTAACTACCCGGTGTTTGAGAGCGGTACTTCCGCTCCAGAGGCAGTGGTAGTACCGCTTCCAAATACCGGTAGTACCGGCCAGAGGTACTGGTACAGGCAGGAGCGGTAGAACCGCTCGTGCAGGACCGGAAGTACCGCTGGGACTACAAGAACGGTACAACCGCTCTGACCACCGGTTGTAGCGCCAAGTTGCATCAGCCCATGCACAAAAGATATCAAACTTGTGTACATTTGGAAAAGACGGCTTGGGATGAGAAGGCTTAAGATGGAAGCAAGTCACTGTATTATGATGATGAAGACTCTCAAGAGTGCAAGAAGAAAACAATAAAAGCCACTCTTTAGAGAACTCAAACATCTAGGAGAACCAAAAGAGCAAGGCAAAAGGAAACACACAACGAGGAAAAACACCTAAGCACAAGGGCAGTGGCCGGAGCCACCTATGTTTGAGTTAAATGGTATGGCGCCGCGAAGAATTATCCTTGGGCCCATGACCAAAACTCGTATTTAAAGCACAAGTACCATCAACAATGGCTAATGTGAAAGAAATGATTAATTTATGCATAATGGGGGGAGGAAGAGTTCATTGAGATAACAATACTCCCCCTATGTCCATGCCTACACCTAGAACAAGACATCATGATGAGTATGGTGGGGTGTGCAAAGGTTCAAGCCACATTGCTCGAATCAATGATATTTAGCTCATGCCTTAACTTGCAAAATCTTGCTTCATCCAAGGGCTTCGTGAAGATATCTGCAAGGTTATCATGGGTGTTGACATAGTTGAGCTCGATCTCCCCTCGCCTAATGTGATCCCGGATGAAATGATACCGAATCACAATATGCTTCGTCTTGAAGTGTTCCACCGGGTTGAGAGAAATCTTGATGGCACTTTCATTGTCACACCAAAGAGGCACTTTGTCACAAATGACACCGTAATCCTTTAAAGTTTGCCTCATCCAAAGAAGTTGTGCACAACAACTGCCGGCGGCCACATACTCTACTTCGGTGGACGAGAGAGACACACAACTTTGCTTATTAGAAGACCAGCTCACCAGAGAGCACCCAAGAAATTGGCACCCTCCGGACGTGGACTTCCTATCCACTTTGTCTCCCGCCTAATCAGAATCCGAATAGCCTACAAGATCGAAGTTTGCTCCTCTTGGGTACCATAAGCCAAAGTTTGGGGTATGAGCCAAATATCGAAAGATTCGCTTGACAGCCACAAAGTGGCTTTCCTTAGGTGCGGCTTGAAATCGTGCACAAATTCCCACACTCAACATGATATCCGGTCTAGATGCACAAAGGTAAAGCAAGGAGCCAATCATGGAACGATATACCTTTTGATCCACCGCTTTACCATTGGGATCAATGTCAAGTTGGCATTTGATGGGCATTGGAGTGGAAGCCGGCTTGACATCACTTAGGTTGAATCTCTTGAGCATGTCTTGAGTGTATTTGGCTTGGTTGATGAAGGTTCCTTCTCTTCTTTGCTTGACTTTGAACCCGAGAAAGAACTTCAACTCTCCCATCGAGGACATCTTGAACTTTGAGGTCATGAGAGTGGCAAATTCCTCATTGAAAGGTTTGTTAGGGGAACCAAAGATAATATCATCAACATATAGTTGGCACACAAACAACTCCCCTTTGACCTTCTTAGTAAAAAGAGTGGGGTCGATTTTCCCAATTTCAAACCCACGATCTTGTAGCAACTCGGTAAGGTGGTCATACCACGCACGTGGGGCTTGTTTAAGGCCATAGAGTGCCTTATCGAGTTGATACACATGATCGGGGAAATAGGGATCCTCGAACCCAGGGGGTTGTTTGACATACACCAACTCACTAATAGGACCATTAAGAAAAGCACTCTTCACATCCATTTGTTGCAACTTAAAGTTATGATGAGAAGCATAAGCAATCAACATGAGAATGGATTCAAGGCGAGCAACGGGAGCAAAGGTTTCACCATAGTCGATACCCTCGACTTGGGAGTAGCCTTGTGCTACCAATTGAACCTTGTTGTGAATGATAATACCATGAGCATCTTGCTTGTTCTTGAATATCCACTTGGTTCCAATGACATCATGGTTCCCCGAAGGCCTTGGCACCAATCTCCACACCTTGTTGTGCTCGAAGTTGTTGAGTTCTTCATGCATGGCATTAAGCCAATCCAGATCTTCGAGGGCCTCATAGACCTTTTGGGATTCAACACAAGAGCCAACACGTGATGTTCACAATAGTTTGCCAATTGTCTACGAGTGCTTACCCCCTTTCGAATGCTCCCAAGCACATTTGTCATGATATGGCCCTTGGTAGAGAGCTTGGATGCAATCTTGCCAGCACGACGCTCCAATTCCTCCTCAGGAGTGAATTGAGGAGCGGTTACTTGATCATCTTGAGCGTCGTCATGAGCTTGTTCTTGATCTTGAACTTGCTCGGAGGAGAGAACTTGACCTTGGGCATCACTTGGTGGTTCAACACCATCTTGAGGTTGATCTTGCCCTTGGTCTTGTTCATGAGGTTGAGGGCCTTCACTTTGTTCTTCGGAAGCGTGTGGGTCTTGGGTTGGTGATGGTTCCACTTGAGTGGAACATTGTCCTTCTCCTTCGGCCACAAGGGGTTCCTCAATGGGTAGGATATGACCAACACCCATTCTTCTTATGGATTGGGGAGGAATTTCATCACCTACATCACAAGTACCACTTTGCTCCACTTGGGAGCCGTTATTCTCATCAAACTCCATGTTACACGTCTCCTCAATAAGTCCCGTGGACTTATTGAGGACACGGTAAGCATGAGAGTTTGTAGCATAACCAACAAATATGCTCTCATGAGCTCTAGCCTCAAATTTAGATAAACGAACACCTTTCTTGAGAATGAAACACTTACACTCGAACACCCGAAAGTACTTGAGGTTGGGCTTGTTGCCGGTGAGAATCTCATATGGAGTTTTGTTCAAGCTTTTGCGGAGATAGAGCCGATTGGATGCATGACACGCGGTGCTGATGGCTTCGGCCCAAAAGTTGTATGGAGACTTGAACTCCGCCATCATGGTCCTTGCCGCATCCATCAACGCCCGGTTCTTCCTCTCCGCTACTCCATTTTGTTGAGGGGTGTAAGGTGCAGAATATTGATGCTTGATCCCCTCATCACTAAGGAACTCATCCAAGGTGTAGTTCTCGAACTCGGTGCCATTGTCACTTCTTATCGTCAAGATCTTTGCATTGTGTTGGCGTTGAGCTTCATTTGCAAAATCAATGATGGTTTGTTGGGTCTCACTCTTCCTCTTGAAGAAATATACCCAAGTATATCTTGAATAATCATCCACAATCACCGAGCAATACTTTCTACCCCCAAGACTATCAAAGGATGGAGGCCCAAAGAGATCCAAGTGAAGGAGCTCCAAAGGCCTCTTTGAGTAAATAATAGTCGTGGGAGGGTGAGCCTTCTCATGTAGCTTTCCTTCGATACAAGCACTGCAAGCACGATCTTTGGAAAAACTAACATTTGTTAGTCCACCGATATGGTCCCCCTTGAGAAGACTTTGCAAAGATCTCATATTGACAAGGGCTAAACGGCGATGCCAAAGCCATCCCACGTCAACTTTAGCCATTAGGCATGTCGCGGTCTTAGTGGGTTGCTCCAAGAAGTTAATCACATAGAGACCGTTCTCGACATGCCCAACAAAGGCTGCTTTAAGAGTCTTGCTCCACAAGAGGGCCACGATATTAATATCAAAGAAAGTAGCAAAGCCCACAAGTGCAAGTTGACGAACGGAAAGTAAATTGTATGCAAGGGACTCAACAAGCATGACTTTCTTGATCGTGAGATCATGAGAAATGACAACCTTGCCAAGACCCAATACCTTAGAAGACAAGGCATCACCCCACTCGACATTGGTGGGCATAGATGGAATCTTGTGCACGTCCACCACCAAGTCCTTGCTTCCGGTCATATGATTAGTAGCTGCACTATCGAGCAACCATGATCCCCCACCGGAAGCAAACACCTACAAGAGATCAATGCTTGGTTTTAGGTACCCATTTTGTAATGGGTCCTTTGATGTTAGTGACAAGGGTCTTAGGAACCCAAATAGACCATTCAATGTACTCATAAGGAGAACCAACAAATTTAGCATAAACATGTCCATCACTAGCACGGCATAACACATAGGAAGGGTTAAAGTCGTCGGCTTTGTTGGAAGGGGTGGCATTGCCTTTCTTGACACCACCACCCTTCACATTGTTCTTCTTATCCTTAGAAGCACCCTCTCCCTCTTTCACAAAAGTTTGCTTGAGAGGAGGAGGTCGATTGGCCTTTTCATTCTTCTTCTTGTTCTTGGACTTGGGTGCGAACCCAATCCCTTCCTTGGCCACAACTTCCTTTTGATTGCTCAAAAGGTCGTTGAGGTTCTTCTCACCTTGTATGCATGACACAAGGCCCTTTTCAAGTTGCTCCTTCAACTTTGCATTCTCCTCAACAAGGTGCACATGCTCACAACAAGGGTTAGTAGCATTTGCATTATAAATTAAAACCATATGAGGAAAAGTGGCTTTCTCCTTGGTTAGCTTCACTTGGAGTTGATCATGAGACTCTTTAAGACTAGCATGAGTACCCTTCAAGGCCTTGTGAGCCTTGTCAAGTAAATCAAACTCCTCCTTGAGTCTATCAAGATCAATCCCAAGCTTGGCCTTCTCGGAATTTAGCACACGAGATACAACAAGAGCATGATCAAGATCTTTCTTTAATTTAGCATGACCATCGTTGTATGACTCCTCAAGAGCCAAGCGATGACCACGCTCTTCCTCAAGAGCGTTGGAGAGATCCGATATCTCATCGGCATAGTCACGACTATGCCCCTCCATCTTAGAGATGGTTTCTTCGTGAGCTTCGATCGTGTCATTGGCTTCACCAAGTTGTTCCAAGAGAGCAACAAAGTGCTTCTTGGACTTACCCTTGAGTTTACTCATAAAAGACTCAAATTCATTTTCTTCCTCATTAGGCCCCTCACTTTCATCAATGCAATCCGTCAAGGAAGGATTAGTAATGATGGTAGTTTTGATGTTGGGGGTTACCTTGTTGGTGGCTTTAGCCATGAGGCACTTGGCGGTGATGTTCTCATTGGGTGAGTCGAAGAGGGACACCCGTGGAGTCGTTGCAATGGCCACGGAGGCCATGGCAACCGAGTCACCATCCTCATCATCAAATTCATCCACTACAAAAAAAGACACATCTGTGACATTTTGGGCCGAACGAAAAAAAATTATGTCATACTTATGACACTTCTATGACGATAATTGTGAAAAAACCCGGTATCATCATAGATGTGGTGGGGTCCTACTTCTATGACAAAAAATCATGACAGAAAATGGGCTTTTCGTCCTGGACGGGCCGGAGACGCAGCTGTATGACATTATTTGGGCTGTCCATGACGGAAAAACTGTGGTAGAAGCGAGGGCGAGGAAAATATCGGGGAGTTCCCGGTTATGGTGGTTGGTCGGGGGCCGAGCGATGCGCGTTTCTCTCGTACGTACGCGCGTGTGTGCGAGGCGTTGGTCTCTAACTGAACCCGAGCGAGGCGTTGGGCTCTAACTAAACCCAAGCGATTGCACTGCAGGCTACGCGTTACTAAACCCTAGCGATCGATCGATCCCTTGCTCTTAACTAAACCTGAGTGATTCCTTCGCTACTGCTGCTAACTGAAGTCGATCGAACACTGCTGCCTCCTTCCCTTGATGAACAGTGAGCGTTGTTTAGGGGGTTTGGATGAACAGTTCCCGATGGGGGGTTGGATGAACAGGAACCCGTGGTAGTAGAGGCCGTTGTCGCTGGATGAACAGTACCCCGATCGATCGAGTCGGTGGATGAACAGGACCCCGTGGAGGGTGGATGAACAGGACCCCGTGGAGGGCTGGTTGAACAGTAGCCGGTGGAGGGCTGGATGAACAGTAGCCCATGGAGGGGTGGTTGAACAGTAGCCGGTGGAGGAGCGCGCGGTGGAGGCTGGATGAACAGGAGCCCGTGGATGAACAGTCGCAGGTGGAGGCTGGAGGAGGTCGACGGTGGATGAACAGGAGCCCGTGGAGGCTGGAGGAGGTCGATGGTGGATATGAACACTATCCCGTGGAGTCCCGTTTTGCGGTACACCACACCCCTCCCGATGAACAGGACCCCCGTTTCGACCGTAGCGCTCCAAAACAAGTCCGTTTCCTCCGTTTTGCGGTATGCCACACCCCTCCCGATCAACAGGACCCCGTTTCGACCGTAGGAGGTCCGTTTCCTCAATTTTGCGGTATGCCAGACCCCTCCTGATGAACAGGATCCCGTTTCCACCGTGGCCGGTCGAACACAAGGCCGTTTCCTCCGTTCTGCGGTACGCCAGGCCTCGTTTCCATCGCCAGTTCCGTCCAAGCCGGTTGGCTCCCGATGAACAGCACGCGTTCAGTTGCCTCCCGATGAACGCGGCGCATTCCGTTGCCTCCCCATGAACACGACAATGACGCAGTTTCTCCGTTCCGACCCAGCCACAGCCATGTACACGAGCCCTGGTCATACGTATGCGCGAGTCGGCGTTCGAGACCCTGCTTGTATGTACGTACGTTGCCGTATTTACTCTCTTGCACCCTGGCCACTGTACGTACGTGTACATGCTACGTGTGCGCCTCTACTACGACACGTGCACGCCTCTACATCGACCAGTATGTACGTACACGTTCGCGAACAGAATGACATCGCTACGTACGCTTCGACCAGGTGGGTCCCGACTGTCAGACACTTCCTTGCGTGCGAAGACGTAGCTGGTGGGTCCCCGCAGTCAGGGGGAAACGTTTTTTTTACGAAATATGGTGGCCCGTCCGGTGGGTCCCTGCTGTCAGGTGGAGGAATAATTATTTTGCGCGTAATAAGGAGGCACTTCCTTGCTGCGACCATGGACCCAGCTGTCAGCCTCTCCACGTACGGTACTCTTCCGATGGAAGTCGTTCCTTGACCACGTTCACCACGCCGTGCCGAGAGCACCAAGGCGGTGGACGACGGCGAGGCCAAGGAAGGGGACGATGCGGAGCCGGGGAAGACGCGGCAGTGGAAGCCCACGCGGAGAGGAGTACGAGGGTTCACTGTTTTGGTTGCGGTGTGAGGCTGCCGTTGCCGCAGAATAACAGGGGGTGTGGGTGAGTAGAGGCGGATGGCCTGGCCAGCGGTGGGAGTAGTAGGGGGCGGTGAGGCCTCCGCGGCATCACAGCCGGCCACGGGAGGCAGGAGCACGCGGCACGACCGGCGCTGGTTTGGGCGGCTGGAGCAAGAAGACCAGAGGTTGAAGAAGTACTACGGCCGTTGGATGGACATCGTACGGTCACTGGAGCTAGAATCGTTCATATTGACTAAGTTGACAAAGCCCTCCGTCCCCGTCAACTTAGTAGGCCCACAAGTCAGCCTCCCACGCAGGGGGGTATTCATTTTTTGTGCGTAATAAGGAGGCACTTCCTTGCGTGCGAAGATATAGTGGTGTGTCCGAGCTGTCAGCAGGGGGAACGTTTTTTTCATGAAATACAGAGGCCCTTCCGGTGGGTCCCAGATGTCAGGTGGAGGAATCATTATTTTGCGCGTAATAAGGAGGCATTTCCTTGTGTGCGGCCGTGGACCCAGCTGTTAGCCTCTCCACGTACAGTTCACTTCCGATGGATGTCATTCGTTGGCCATGTTGACCACGCCGCGCCGAGAGCACCAGGGCGGTGGACGACGGCGAGGCCTGCGAAGGGAATGACACGGAGTCGGGGAAGAAACGGCAGTGGCTGCCCACGCGGTGGGGAGTACGAGGGTTAACTGGTTCGGCTGCCGTCGCGGGAAAATAATAGGAGGTGTGGGTGAGTAGAGGGATAGACAGGCCAGGAATGCGAGTATGGTGGGACCGTGAGGCCTGCCCAGCAGCACAGCCGGCCACGGGAGGCGAGAGCAGGCGGTTCCGCCCGCGCTGGTTTGGGCGGCTGGAGCAGGAAGATCAGAGACTGAAGAAGCACGATTGCCGTTAGACTGACATCTAACGGTCTGACGCTGGTAGAGTCGATTGTTGACTAAGTTTCTTTTTTTGAGAAACCTTGTGTACGCATGAACTTAGTAGGCCCACAAGTCAGCCTCCAAATCTGTGGCAGACAACATAGAGCCCATTTGCTAAAAAAATTATAATTTGTAGCCCATTTGCTAATTCTTAAGTAATTTATTATAGCCCACTTTCTGCCTAGGACCACGGTCAAAAAGTTCAACCTTATTTTGCATATTTCGGTGGAGTCCGAACTATTGTAATCCCGAAATGATAAACATTTTTTAAGAACTTATTGATTTGACAAAAAAATCATTTTATTTTTGTAAGCAAATAAGACGTGGGACAATTGAGTTGGTTTAAGGGAAAACTAGTGGTAAATAAATAAGAGCCGGGAGGGAAAACAACAACAAAAATAAGGATGTAAATATGAAAAGGGAACTTTATGTATTTTCAATATAATGATACGTGTATATGAACTAGTAAAACGATAGGTAGAGATTAGAAAACGGATGTAGGACATGGCGTTTCAAGAGGAAAATAGAACTGGGTTGTGTGTTTGATTCAGTAAAAAAACTGCATGCGGATGTTGTAAGACAAAATATAACTAACATTGTCGGGCCAGAGGCCAGTAGATACCTGCTGGATCTTTGTGCCCCGTTGTCGTTATGGGCTGGGCCTGTTAAAAGCAAAACCAAGCCTAGGCAGTCTATAGCCCAGTTGAAACTTGCTCGACCTGAAAAAACAATATACATGCTCAACAAACGAGAGAATTCTACAAGTACAAACTGATAACTGGGATGCAATAGGTATATTGTTTTTTCATCGTGATAATAAGTGCATGCACTTGTTTTGAAAAATTTGGAGAACTGGGAATTCGAATGGCAGGTGCTTATGCTACCCACCAAATAAAAATCAGGTGCCTGAAAATTTGTTTCAAAACAAATGATTCAGCTTGCGGACCCTCGGCATGATGGTTGGAAGCAAATGCCAAGTTCATACCGAAAGATCGTTAACAACAATACCAACTTGCGGACGACAAGGTAGTACAAGTACCAATACCAAACTAACTTATAATCTTTTTACTCCTGGCCCTAGTGTTCGTCTGGTAGAAAATCTTGCGGAGGACCAACTCCCGCTCCTTCTCTTGCTCCAGGTCACCGAGGTGGTACTGGTGCATCACCCAGTTGGTCCTCTGCTGGTCAAAGTTCTTGTTGGTGTGCAGCACCAGAACCTTTTTGCTGCCCGTCTACCGGCCATTGACCACCACCGGCAAGGTATTGCCAGTCTTGGGCCACATCGCATGCATGCCGCACTCCGACTGTATCTTGCGACGCGTCCATGTGCCCCTTTTGAATGCCCTGGAATTGCGCTGGAATAAATGCTTGCTTAGGCCACTCAGTGTGATACCTGTAGTATTGTCGAATACAGGTTTTAGTGTACGTGGTTGGCATTTTCATAACATCTTTGGCATGTTGCAGTCACTTGTTTCACTTTTTATTAACTGTCAAATTGTAATTGCTTCACTAGGTTTGCGTCTAAAAAGAAAAATAGAGCTATAAACAAAGGAATATGTTTGTGCAAGTAGATGGTCGATCGGTGTGTTACTTGGAAGTTTCTCAGGATGGGTGTAGCATATGCCGTGCTCGCTGTCGATGGTTGGTATGAACAAATCGATGAGAGGGTGAGATCTCACGCTGTCAGCAGTCACTTTGGCCTCAAGGTGCTCGATCAGCTCCTGATCCGTGGGATCGAACTTGACGCCAGCCGGCAGCACCGGCCAATCCTTCTTGGACTTGCATCGGTTAATTCCAGTTATATGGTACTCAATGTATGATCAATCGACTGTTTTAAGTGAATGATGAAAGATTTTGACAGATAAGTGGTACTCCAAATATGAAGTCCACAATACTCGAAGACGCCGCCGGGATTCTTGTGTCACCTCACGCGCAGCGTGTTGTCACGTCAATTCAATGTGTGGACATGATGAATAATTTGACCGACGTATACTAGTACTGCTACTGTACTACTTACTAGTCGTATTTAGTGCCACATTTTAACCATAGGTTTAACTAACAAAATGTCAATGCATGTCACCGAAAATTATTCCATTGGAAACTATGTTCAAATACAAATAAAACGATATAATTTTTTGTGACATGCATTAACATTTAGTTAGTGAAATTTATGGTGAAAATTTGACACAAATTACGAAGGGGACCAGTAAACCAGGAGGGAGGTAGTAGTACCAGTAGCGCAATATACGGTATAGAGGACTAGTACAAATTTAGAAATGGGGTAAGAAGTTACAAGGTTGTGCGACAGACTTTGTAGGCTACATGAGTAATACAAAATATAATTCCCAGTGGACAACACTTTCACCAACAAGCACACACTTGAAGCCTAATTGATATATATATATGGCTTCTGCACAACATCTCCATCATCATTATCAGTACATCCTACGCAGGTAAGTTAGGATGCACTTGATCCCAGAAAGGTATCTATCCTTCTAACCAGAGGAGTGCTTCAAACTAACAACAGTACATAATATCCAACAAAAGAGGGTCATGCTACAGAAGCAGGACACATGGCTCAGTCTAGATATCAGTACGAATCAAGTTGTGCATATTTGTTGTTGGCATGAACCACATCGCCGCATGTCGGGTTTGCAAAAGCCATCCATCGCATGGAAGCTTGATGTTTTTCACACACTGAAGATTATCTGGCAACAAGCTGTGTCGACGAATCTCTGGATATGGTGATTCATGAGACCCATGGTATGATGTGTAAACACAGTTCCCCCTGGCGAATGGAAGTTGCATAGCACGGTAATCATCACCGGTGATATGATCGATGATTGGTTGGATGATCGGATAATTGAGCCCGAGGAACATGGAGTGGTTGCCGAGGCTGTAAACCCGCCTCCAGTTGAATACGCCTGGCCCAACGAAGCTGGGATCTTTCTCGAACACGAAGCAGCCATAGCCATCAATGTCACGAACGCCCCAGGCATTGTACTGCATGTGGTTTGATGAAATGGTTTGGTCAATTTGGTACGTGCAAATGAGCATCAAATGACCGCCGTTAGTTGAACGAGCGATAAACCACCACGCATCGGCTGGTATGATTCCAGGTCCTGGAATCATGAAGGCCAGCGCATTTGCATCTGCTGCAACAATTCAAATTGGATACCAAAAGGACAAAAATAAACAATCATGTTCAGAGTATGTGTGGAATTAAGATTATTATAACAGTGACACATATCATAGACAGAGAATTGCAATGATGTGGTCATAATCATACCCCAAGTTAAAAAAATAAGCCAATGGCTTTCATATTCTAGCAATATATCATGGTTCAAACATCATGTAACAATGAGACAAAAATAGGTATGACAGGACCTACTCATATTCTATCGTAGCACTTACTACAGTTATCATATCAACTCTAAGCAATAACATGCGTTGTTATAAAAATCCTGGAAATGATAGTAACATATAGGAATCATGAGGTTATACTCATAATATCTATTCTAACAATCATTAGATGCCAATTGTTCTCATATCAACTCTAACAATAACATGTGTGGTCATAAAAATCTAGGAAATGAGAGGAACATATAGCAATGATGTGGTTATAGACATACTATATATTCTAAATTTGTAACAATGAACAGGCAGTCGTATTCTTAAGGTAAATATGAGATGAGATAGAACAATTACACGATGATAGATTCCACCAGTATAGGCAGCCAATCTGTGCATCGACCGCATAAACAATGCCATCATGCACTATAGCATCATACAGAAATGTTGGGTGAAGAGGATCGACGATGAGCCATAACCATGTATGGCGACTGGATTCCAGATAGACTAATCCCATGTTGAACACGGCAATGAGCTTGTAATCCATGTAGTCTTGTGATGGTGTGGGCACTTCGCAGTTTACAACCTTCAGCAAACAGAGGTCGAGCCAAAAGCTCGACGTGTCTCGTGCGTAGTAGGCAGGAGTGTCCGGCGGGCCGCGAGGCTCGATGGCGGCGGTATCCAACGATGGTAGGGTGATCTCTCGCTGGGTGTAGATATCCACGAGACGCCACGGACTACCGGATTGGTGGATGAGGACGATCCAGTTGGCCTTCATGCCTGCCCAGTAGAGGCCGCGCATGAAGGACAAGTGGACGGGTAGTGGTAGCATGTCGAGGGGCACCACGGCAACCTCTGTAGGATCGTCAAGTCGGTGTCTGGGCCACCTGCGAGGATCAGGCATGAGCAAGCAGGGTGTCTTCAAAAGAGCCGGCCGGTTGCAGACGAGTAGAAGGTACAAAGACACCGAGCATGCGGCCAGACGGACGGTGCTGAGCAGGTCCATATGATTACAGATCTGCTCCAAGAGAACATCGGGGACGGAATTTCAATCGCGGCTTTGTGTGTCAGTCGGTTCTGCCATAGGGTTTTTTAGGGCGCTGAGTGATTGGGGTTTTCGGTGCTTGCGAGCCAGCGGGGAAGTGGATTCAGGCGGGCGAGCGAAGAAGATGGCGTGTGTGGCCGAGTAGTGAGCGGGGGGATATGGTACGCGCGAGCTACCAAGGAAGATGGCGCGGGCGGGCGAGCAGTGAGCGGGGGGGAATGGTGTGCGGCCGATGATGGGGAAGAGAGGAGGAAGAAGAGTGAAAGACGGGGAATAAAGTGCATTAAATCTCAATTCTACTAGTACTACTACCAGGATATACCGTTCTTCGGAGTGTAAATAGTTACGCCGATGACATGTGGGTCTACCTCAAGAGGGCCCATATGTCAGTTAATGGAGGAGAGAGGTGCGTAGTCGTATTTGTGGAAGTGTGCTCCACTGGCAAACATGATGGCAGTACTGGGTAAGGCTGATGTAGTAACACCAACACGCTGGTTCAGCTTATTAATCAAGTGTCCCATCTGCTGCAGCGTGTATTGTCACTTCACTTTGAAGACTAGTTGAATAATTCTCTGCGACCAAGATGGAGAATAAGGGATCGCGAAGACTTCCTATCTACAGTATCCCTATGCCCGTACGCTCGGGCCCCTCCCGATGCTCCGCCTTGTACAGGTGCTAAGGCTGCCATGTAGGCAAAAAGTCTGATGTGGCAAGGTAATTAAGAGGAGAGATAAGTGTGGTGACCCCAGTACTAACCGCGAGAACCTAGACAAAAGACTTAAATGGAATAGTCCCACCAATGCATGAAGAACTTTAGTTACAAAATCATTAAATAAAGGATGCTTAGCACCAACAATTTAAGAACCTGTACATGTAAGCATTGGGAGCTTTAGTTGCTAAAGTTTTTAATGTGCTTAGCACACCATGTAAGCATCGATGCATCCTGTCCAACAAGATGAAACATTGGCCAAGGCACCCGGCTCAATTCAAAAATCTCATCAACCAAGGTAGATGATGAGTGGTGGAATAATTTTTGTAGTTTGCAAAAACACTCAATTAATGCACTCATTTACCTCAAAAAATTATGTTTACCAATGCATTAATTTTGTGTCAAACTTTGACCATCTACTCCCTCCATCCAGGTGAGTCATCTTTGGTTGTGCACCGTTACCAAGGAGGGAAAAACAAGAGAACTTAATGTTTATTTGCTACTCCCTCCATTCCTAAATATTGTCTTTTTAGACATTCAAATGGAATACAACATACGGATGTATGTAGACATATTTTAGAGTGTAGATTCACTCATTTTGCTCCATACGTAGTCACTTGTTGAAATCTCTAGAGAGACAAATACTCCGTGGGAACAGAGGGAGGCTTTTACTCCGTATTTGAGAATATAGGGAGTATCACAATATGGAGGGAACAGAGGAAGCTTGAAATATGAACATGTCAATGGGAGGGAGTAAAAACCTCATGCATGCATGCATCCATGCAACATGCAACACTCACACGTACACATGGACACACGCAACACTCACGCACCCATGCCGCACACAGCATGCGACGCAACACACACGCTCACGCTCAAGTGCTCAACCTACTCCCTACGTCATTGAAAGACTGAACATTTAGAGATTTACACATTGACCAGGGCATAATTAACGCCCAAAAGTAGAAGATTTATGTGTGCATGCGACCATTGAGAGAAGAAGATTAAATGAAGGTTGTTGCATGATGTAATTAAGGATAGACATGTAGCCTATAGCTAGAGCACAAGTTGGTGCATTAGTCAATCAATATCGATTTTAGATTAAAGGCTAAATGCATTGGAAGTGTAGATGTACACTCTTTGTTTTTTAGCCGATGTACACTCTTTGTTGGAAGACCGAGGGAGTACACGTGCATGCACTCACATACACAACCAGGGTGGTTCGCGCGCAAGTGTTGGACTCCTGTCGCGCCTACGTAAAGTTTTGTTCAACTGATTTCTTTGCTCTGCCAACTGATAGGTGGGACCCAGAAACCAGGTGACAATTTAACCAGTCAACAAAGTGCCACGTCGACTATGTGGCCAGTTAGTAGGGTGCAATACGGTGCTCTACAATGAGCTAGTGATCGTATAATCACCGCAAAACTATATATAGTGACCGTAAAGAGCGTATGGTTGAATTATGCGAAAAGGAGAGTCCTATCCGGACACGCGATGACGACTCCCACCTCCCCACCGCCACCCTAACCCTAGCCACCCAACATCGCCGGCGATCCCCACATCCCACCGTGGGTTTTGGCATCTGATCGGCTCATCTTTCCCGGCGTCTCTTCCTCTCGCCTCTGGTTGTCTTCTTCCTCATGGCGGTCCATGCAGCGCTCTCCTTGGGATTGGATTTCTCCTCGGGGATGAAGTTGGCGTCTGAGATCCAACGCAACTTCAACAGATCGGTGCACCCAACGGAGGACACTGGCCATTTCATTATGGTCGTCTCTTTTGCACGGCACACCTTCCGGCTTGATGAGGAAAATGTGGGGTTCTCTCTTGAGGCGGCCATCGGGGGATACTGCTCACACCTCAAGGTATCTTTCCTCCACCATGGCGTCTTCTCATTCAACGTTTCTTGCAAGGAGGTGGGTTTTTTCATTCTGCACCAGAGGAGTTTTGTCTGTGATCAGTTCAAGTGTTTTTTCCACCTCTGGGGTCATGGCGGCCCTGATTGGCAGAAGGAATTTCGTCTTTGGCAATCTGAATGCCAAGAGGAATGGGTTTTAGTTAGCCCCTCTAAGAGGAGAGCTCGCCTTGGTTTAGAGGCCATGAAATTTCCTCCGGCCAAATCTTCTCTCCGTGCTCGCGTGGCCAAATCTCTTCCTAAGAAACATGCTACGTTCGCCACGTTCATGCAATACCCGGCGCGTAAGGGCTATAGCTATGGCCCGTCCACCGATGAGGTGGCCACGGTCAAAGCAGCTGGTTACCGTGTTTCGTCTCATGAGGATGCGGATGATCATTCTCCGGTGACCACCCCACCGCCGGCAAGGCTGGCAATTCAGTTTGGAACAATCCTGCCTTCCCCGGAGGGTTTATCTCCTGCCCGTTTAAACCCTGGAACCTCGGGTGGCCGATTAGTTTTCGCATTGGAAGGTTTGGATTCTCCTGCACCCACTCAGACACCTTCGCCAGGCCACGTTCCTCAGTTGGGCTCCAGGGTACAGCCCATCTGTCTGTCTGATGACGAGGGTGGCAGCCCATCACCTCTGGCCTCTAGAGCTTCATCCCCTGAGGATATTATCCGAGACCTGCAAAGTTTTGACGTTATGATTGAAGATATGGCTGCGAGTTATTGGGACTGTCAGCATTGCTTGGCTATGCACCACACGTCAGAGACATGCACGAATCAGGTCCGGTGCCGCAATTGTTTTCGTTCGGGACACGTTAAAAAAAACTGCACCGGCAAGCCTCCTGACTTGTCCGTCTGGGTGCCTAAAGTCCCATCGCCGGGTTTTCGGAAGCGGGACCGAACAGAGGACTCCCTTTCTCCCCCCGTCTCTCTAGTTTCCCGAGACCAAACGACTCCGGAGAAAACCCCATCCTCTGCTTCTCCGCCGCCACCATCGCCGCCTGACCGCCCTGTCGAGCACACCCAAGCTTCCCCCAGTTCCGGTCCGGCTCCTGCTCCGCAGCCTCCAATGGCGGTGTTTGAGATTGACCCGCATCGCTTCATCCCAGCGGGCTTTGACATTGAAGATGGCGGAGCAGATCGTCTGCCCCGCACCTTCTACACGCCGGCCGTCCCACCACCCCGAGCGCATGAGCAGTACATGGTGGCCATTGTGGAGCCGATCCCGCCTCCAAAGCTAGTTGGGGTCCGGCGTCAGCAGGTTCTTGATTTCCTAGTTCAAGTGATGCATGTTCCAGTTATTTCTGCTCAGACTTGGTTTCAAGGAGTTGGTCTGTTCGAGATGGAAGATCCAGTTGTCCGGGGCTCTTTTACTCTGCATCCGCCGTTTCCCTTAGGGGTCGATGATGATGGCAATGAGTTTTTTGTCCGCTTTATCCCGCATAATCAGGGTGAAGGTTTTTGTGCTATTCATGGCCAGCGGACGGGGTGGTTGATGTTCATCGGCATCCCTTTAGACTATAGAAATACCCAGTGCATTGCTGATATGGTTGGCTCCTTCGGACAGTTCCACTACTGGAATAGCACTGACAGGCATAAAGTTAGAGCTTTGGTCCGTGCCTCGTTCCCTGACAATGCGCTAGTTCCTCGCTCGGTCACCTTTCGGGAATTTGCCAATTGGGGCGATGTCATGGTCTCTTGGTCAGCTGGTTGCTATATCTTATCAGGGGAATTTGCTGGTGCCATGATCCCAGCGGATGAGGATCCAATGCCTCTCAATGGGAATCCCCACCCGTTGCCTGGAGTTCAGGTGCCGCAACCGTTTTGGGCAATGCCTCCATACCCTGCTCTGGGATGGAATGCCGTTCCTCCGGGCCCTCATCAAGGACAGAATGAGGGGGCGGGATGGGCTGATAATGTGCAGCAGGCAGCGGGATGGGGCCCATGGGAGGAGCAGGTTCAGCCTGATCATCAGCAGCAGCATGAGGAGGTTCAACCTGTCCAGGACCAGAACTCTATGATTTTGAACCCATCTGCGGATTATTCTGATGATGAGGATATGGCTGAGGTCCAGCAGCCTCTACAAGCCCCACCGATAGTGCAGCTGGAGCCGATTCATCTTGGTATGGTCCGGGTTTTTTATGGGCCAGTTCTTCCACCGGCAATGATCTGGGAGAGATCATTCAAGTCTTTGTTGCCTGAATTCTTCATCAGGGATACACCAGCTTGTCTGCCTAGTTTTTCTGCGACGTTGCTGCAAGTCAAATTTGGGTCTGCCGATCTGCAACAGAAATATCAGCTCCTATCTGCCAGGCAAGGTGTCTCCGTTCCTGGACTCAGCTCTTCGGTGGTCATTGAAGAATTGGCAGCTGATGATCTATCGTCCTCCAATTACCAGGTTCCACCTTCTCCCTCCCCGGTCTCTCAAGAGGATTTTCAGTTTTCTTCGGTCACTCCATCTCCGCTGGGCAAGCGACCACATTAGTCTGCAAGCTCCAGGCGATCTATCACGCTTGTGGAGCCAGTTCTGGACTTCTCCGCCAGAAGGATGACGCGCAGTTCTGCCAAGAGAACGGGCATGAGGCCAGTTTCTGCCATCCCTCCGAGGTCTGCCCCCCTGCGTCGCCCGAAGGCCAAGAAGCTTCGTCTTGATGATGAGCCCAGCATGCTCCCTCTCCCACCCTCGACGCCTATTCCGACATTGCAGGCCATTGGAGTGGCTTTGGGCATTGATCCGTCTGAGTTATCGGTCGAGAAGCTTATGGCTTCTCCACGTCCTGCTGCAGAAGACGATGGTTCACATGATGATTGACGACCCAAGAAGCTTCACGGAGAGTTGGGCGCTTTTGTTTTTGTGCCCGTTTTTTATTTTGAGTGACTGTCTGAACTACTTGGTTACTGTTACTGCTACTTATGTTCTGCTTATGTCCATGCTGTTAAGCAGCTGGATCTGCAACTATACCCCTGCGCTGTTTTCTTATGGATAATTGCTATTTTCGAAACTGGAATGTGCTCTGTTGGAATGTGCGTGGGCTCAATTCTGAGGCTCGGCAGTGTGACCTACATGCCAAGATTGAGGAGAGCAGATGTTCTGTTCTTTGTCTGCAAGAAACTAAATGTGAGAGCTTTGATATTCGAACAATTAGATCCTTCTGCCCTAGGCGGTTTGATCACTTTGCGTTCTCGCCTTCTGTTGGAGCCTCTGGTGGGATTCTCGTCGTTTGGAATTCCTCGATCTTTCACGGCCAACTTGTTGATATTCAGAGGTTTGGTGTTGTCGTCTCCTTCCAATCGTTGCAGAATTCCAAAAAATGGACCCTAGCCTCTGTCTATGGGCCATGTGAGGGTCAGCCTAGAGACGATTTCGTTAGTTGGCTTTATCATCTAGACATCCCTCCCGATGAAAATTGGCTTTTGTTGGGGGACTTTAATTTCATCAGGTCTTTGGATAACAGAAACCTCCCGGGTGGTGATATCAACGATATCTTCCTATTCAATGAAATAATTGGTCACCTTGGACTCTTGGAGTTGCTCTTGAAGGGCCGTAGCTTTACCTGGTCTAATATGCAGCAAAACCCCCTGCTCGAGCAACTTGATTGGTTCTTTACTACTGCTGATTGGATTTCGCACTACCCGAACACTGTGGTTACTCCACTCGCCAGAACTACCTCCGATCACGTGCCTTGTGTGGTGTCCATTGACACTACCATTCCTGCGGCCAAGACTTTTCGGTTTGAAAATTTCTGGTTGGATATGCCGGGGTTCATGGATTGTGTCTCCAAGTCCTGGAATGCACCTGTCTTCTCTGATCTTTCTGCTTCTGCGGTTATCACAAGGAAATTTAAGCGGCTGCGGTATGATTTGAAAATTTGGAGCAAAAAGCTATCATACATCAAAAAGCTTACTGTTGATTGTTCGAAGGTGATTATGCACTTTGATCAGCTGGAGGAAGTGCGACCTTTAACACGGCCGGAATTCAACTTCCGGAAACTTGTGAAGTTTCACTATGAACATCTGTTAAAACTACACTATATATATTGGAAACGGAGGTGCACTATTAGGTACATCAAGGTTGGCGAGGAGAATTCAAAAAAATTTCATGCCATGGCCTCAGAGCATATGAGGAGAAACTCCATCTCCAGTCTGAAGACCAGTTCCATGCTTGACCCCGTGACTGATCACGCTCAGATGGCGGGAATCCTTTGGGCCTCGTTCAAATCTAGGATGAGCCAGGCCCAAGGGATCAATATGGGCTTTGATTTGAATCATTTAATTCAACCCATCCCGGGACTGGAGGAGCTATCTTTGCCATTTTCTGATGAGGAAATTAACAAAGTTTTGAAGGAATTGCCGGTGGATCGGGCACCTGGTCCAGATGGCTTTAATGGGATGTTCGTCAAGCGTTGTTGGCCTATAATTGAGGAGGACTTCTTGAGGATGATTCAGGATTTTTATGAGGGGAAGCTTTCGTTGGAAAATATCAACTCCTCCCTCATTACGCTCATACCCAAGATCATTTCACCAGAAGGGCCCGATGATTTCCGGCCAATCTCCCTCACCAACACTTGTCTTAAATTTCTAACAAAATTGTTGGCCAACAGATTGCAGAGGGTGATCCTTAAGTGTATCCACAAAAATCAGTATGGGTTCCTTAAGGGTAGGTCAATTCAGGATTGTCTGGCCTGGAGTTTTGAGTATATTCATCAATGTAAACAATCCAAGCGTCCAATCATAATCCTTAAGTTGGACTTTGCTAAGGCCTTTGACACTGTTGAGCATGAGGTTATTCTTCAGATGTTGCAGCATAAAGGGTTTGATGCCAAATGGATTCTTTGGATTAAACAACTGTTGTCTACAGGTTCCTCGTCTGTACTGTTAAATGGCATTCCTGGGAAGCAATTCTTGTGTAAGTGTGGCGTCAGGCAGGGTGATCCACTATCACCACTGTTGTTCGTCATCGCAGCAGATCTGTTACAATCTGTGGTCAATCAAATGCTGGTGACTGGCACACTCTCTTTGCCTCTGCAAACCCATGACAGGGAATTTCCCATCATTCAATATGCGGATGACACGATCCTATTTCTTGCAGCTAAGGATGATGAGCTTGTTGCCCTCAAGAATATGCTGCTTACCTTCCAACAATCCACTAGTTTAAAGGTCAACTTTGCTAAATCCTCAATGATCCCACTGAATATGCCTGATGAGGAGGCTGACAGACTTGCTGCTATTCTTGGTTGTAAAATTGGCCAGCTTCCATTTACTTATCTTGGATTGCCTTTGGGAACTACAAGGCCAAGGATCATTGACCTCATGCCCTTAGTTGACAGTCTTGAGAGGAGGTTAACTGCAAGCTCTTCTATGCTGAATCAAGGCTCTCGTTTGCAGCTCCGCACCTCTGTCCTGACCTCTCTGCCCATATACTTTCTGTGTAGCCTCAATATTCCAGCAGGGATCATTAAGCAACTAGACAGAATCTTCAGGCAATGCCTTTGGAGGGGTAATAGTGATGCTCCAAAACAGTCTATGGCTGCTTGGGAGCTGGTTTGCAGGCCAAGAGATAAAGGTGGTTTGGGTATTATTAATCTGAACATCCAGAACAAAGGACTGCTTCTCAAGCATCTTCACAAATTCTATAACAAGGTTGATGTTCCTTGGGTGACCCTGATATGGAACAGCTATTATGATCATGGGGTTCCACAGGCAACGGCTAATGCTGGATCTTTCTGGTGGAGAGATGTTCTGAAGCTGCATGAGGCTTACACTGTTACTGCCTCAGTACATATCAACATGGGTGATTCTGCTCTGTTCTGGACTAATTCTTGGCACATTGGGGGCTCTGCTAGACCCCTATGTTGGAGATTGCCAAGGCTGTTTTCTTTTGTCAATAATGATAGGATCTCTGTGCGGGAATTTCTTCAATCCCAGGATCTTTACTCTATGTTTTATTTGCCCCTTTCTCATGAGGCTGTTGCTGAGTTGCACATGCTGGAAGGTTGGATTATGCAGTTAGACAGAGACCCCACCTTACCTGATGTTTGGATATGGCCTGGTCAATCAGGAGGGTACACTGCCAAAAGTTTTTACATGATCATGCACTCACACTTACCTACAATACAACCTTGCAAATGGCTTTGGCAGAGTAAGTGCACCATGAAGATCAAGGTGTTCGGCTGGCTTTTATTCTTTGACAGACTTAACACCAAGGATATGATGGTTAGGAGACACTGGCTCTCAAACCAGGATGACAATCTATGCCTCATCTGCAGTGAGCTGGTGTATGAGGATAGAATACATCTGTTTTTTAACTGCACCTTCAGCTATAGAGTCTGGAGCTATTTGGGTATTGATTGGTCTAGAGGCTCAGATATTCTGCAATGTATCCTGCACGCCAGGTCCAGCTTCACACACCCTTTCTTCGTTGAAGTTATGCTAACAGCAGCATGGAATATTTGGATTTTGAGGAATGGCAGAACCTTCAGAGCTGAGAGAGCTACTTTCAGTGCTTGGAAGTGTAAATTCATCCATGATATTTCTTTGCTTGCTCATAGGGTGAAGGACTGTACCAAACCAAAACTTTTGGCTTGGATTGCTTCTTTGTTGTAAAGCAAGTACAGTTAGTTAACCATAGGTAGACTCTTTTCCCTTTTGTTTTCCTTCCTTTTATAGTCTGTATTTTTTTTATAGTGGTGCTTTATCTAATAAAGGGTTGTGGGGCTTTGCCTCACAGTAAATATTCAAAAAAAGAGCGTATGGTTACATACGTTGACCGCCAGTGTATTTTCCTCGTTTCAAATTAAGCCATATTTAGTCGGAAAGGACTAGTACTTGTACTGCTTTGATGTGTCCCGTCAACTCGCCGAACAAGGAGAAGCTTGCTTACTACGCCTCTCCCTCGTCCACGCGCGGTGGCTCGCAGGACGAGGAGAGGGTTTTGACTACAGCGTCCTCTCCCTCTCCCTCTCCCTCTCGCTTGCCCTCGCCCTCGCGGTGGACGTTCAGTAGTTCAATCGGTGTCAGATTGCCAGAAGCATATTGTACTGTAGTATCATCATTGTTGGACCTTCCGAAGAGGCGAAGAGCCAAGTGCAAGGTTCACACGAGTATGAACTGTTGAACCTCCCGAAGAGGCAAAGAGCCAAGCGCAAGGTTTTATAGGAGTTGTCGTCCTAGTAAGAGTATTACAACTATAGCGAACGATGCTACTGTATGATGCCGCCACGTCACCTATATCCAAAGCTGTGCCACCTTTTTTTCTCAATGAGCGTGTTGGATCCCGTGCAATAACCACACAAGTTGCACGTACACATAACACATTTACTAGTAATAAATTCTAAAGGACAAATGCCATTATGCCACACATTCATTAGATAAATTTGTGCACAACTAGTCTACATATATCCACAGCGCTACCGTTCACAATTTACCATACCCCACTTACACGTTATAGATGGGCTACATGTCCTCCTCCAAGTTCCAGTCCAAGGTGTTCTTCATGGATGGCACGATCCATAGCGGTGGGCAACGGGAATCATTGTCACAGCTTTCTAGTCCGGTTCCACACGATGGAGACTCATCCAAGCTGAAGCGGCATAAATCAGGGATACCATACCCCACTTACACGTTATAGATGGGCTACATGTCCTCCTCCAGGTTCCAGTCCCAGGTGTTCTTCATGGATGGCACGATCCATAGCGGTGGGCAACGGGAATCATTGTCACAGCTTTCTAGTCTGGTTCCACACGATGGAGACTCATCCAAGCTGAAGCGGCATAAATCAGGGATAGCATGTCCCAGCATGTCGTTCATCCAGCGGTGCGCACTAAAGACACAACCATGCTTCATGAACGGCAGGCCTTCGGTGTCATGCACGGAAGGTGGCATCCGCTTCACAATGGGGTAGCTGTCCCCAATGAAAAGCGAGTACTCTCCAAGAGTGTTCCTCGGCACCCACGTAGCATCACTGGGGTCGAACTCGGCGTCGTTCATCTGGTACACGCGGCATCTCAGATCTGGACACATGGTGACGTACACAGTCAAGGTCCATGCATAATAATAATGTGCTCAAATATGGCGGTGAGTAATACTATGCAGCAAATAGTACTACTCCGGTATAGAGGAAGTAAAATAACCGGCTTATTATATATAGCCACTCTTGGCTACATGGATGAGATAGTAAGACATGGAAAAACAAAAATGGTGGTAGCTAGTGGGTTCAAGTCTTCAAGGGCCTAGCTAGTTATACGCGTCCTCCAAGGTAAAAAGTACTCCTACTAGTAAGTAGTACAACAACGAAAGAGAAGGCGAGAGGGTTAAAAAATATAATACTAAATGGAATACCTGGGTATATGATGACGGTCCGATCGTGGTAGATTGTGTGACCATGTTGCACATCAGTGGTACCATGGGTAACGACTGCTAAAATAGTTGATCCCAGTATGCCAAAGTCAGCTACAAGGTTCCAGGTTAGACCGAATCGCGGATGCAAATGCACATCCAGGATCGGCGATCTTATTTTGATCGGGGGATGACTGGTCCCTGCAAAATTGTGGAGTGCCGTTAGGGATGCAAATGATGGTTTGTGCATTCCGTTTGCAATCTCCCGTATCGTAGGATGGCAACCAGATGAAACAAGTCCCCTGGCTTGTCACTGCGAAGATGCGGCCTAGATGGCGCACGGCGTCTTCGAACGTGTAGGGGTACAAATCTGCCGCGGCCAACATGCGCCAGCCTCTGCCGTTACTGCCTCTTGCATTGATGGCAATCCTTATGTCGAACACCGCGATGAGATAGTAATTGTCGTAGCCGCGTCGCTTTGTCAGCGGGTCCGCAATTGCTATCTTCTTCAATCTTATGTAGGCATCATCATATGTATTCAAGACCAGCCAGTACGGAAGGCCGATCCCAATGGTTGCGAAGGGGTCTACGGGAACGGCCGCACTGTTGTGGATGTTGTGCAAAATGATGGTGGTATCCAGCCGGAGGTATGCAAGCCAATCTTCGTTGGCACCGACCTAGACCTATATATAAAACGGTGGGCAGCGGAGAAATTACAGGATGGAAATGGAATAACTAAGTACTACATGATCAAACTACATGACTGACCTGCTCATCGGACAAAATTCGACTACCTCTCAACGTCGGCAACTCTAGCGGAGTCAACGTGCAACCATGGCCAGGGAGCGGTGGACTGTTCGAAGGATTGTCCCATAGAACAACCTTCTCCTCGAGGACGAATGGAAGACCAACAAGCATGGCCTTTTCCCAAGCCTGTTTAAGCACCGTCTTGAAAAAGTTGGTGCAGGAAGCACCGAGTCTTGCGGCGGTGAGGACGTCGGAGCGGCGTGCGATTTCTCCCAGAGGATCATCGTCCAAGGTCTCCAGCCCCGACGAGGAGGAGAACTTCCTGGCGAATCCATGGGAGCAGCGACGAATTGCCTTCTCTTCGGGGGGAGGGGAACTGGCGAGGAGGAGATAAGATCATAGTAACCGCAGGGCCTCGTCGCTTCCAACTGTAGCTCCTCGATTGTTCCTTAGCGAAGGGGTGAGGCTATTATTTACTACGTACTCGTACTGTAGCAGTAGTAGTACTACTTTCTCAACTAGTAGTGCGATGTACTGTACTTCTATAGTGCACCAGTCTTGAACTCTTGAATCTCAAGGCCAAGGAGCTACAATTGCAAGTGGAGGGTACTACTGTTCTCTAGAATCATCATTGTACTATCAATGCAAAGAAAGTACACCTGCGTAGTGGGTACTCTCCGTGCTCTATTCAAGCGCATAGCTAGCCTACTCAGCCGCTCCTCTCACGCACAGTTCCCAATGTCGCGCCAGGCTTTTCCGGCTCCTCGGGCTTAATTGGGAGGCGCTAGTTTAAATATGCTACTAGGGCGAGCACGCGAGCCACGAGATGATGGGAAGGAAAACCCGTTCACGTGGCTGGGCTATCCAGTGCACCCAGATTGTGGTGCGACACGTCCGTTCGACTTCAAAACTCAAACTACCCGTGTACAATATTGGCTCGCAACGAAGTTACAATTTAAAAAAAAGGCCGCCGTGTGTTCGGCCGGGATCGAACCCACAAAACGAGGTATACACTCCCATGACCACTAGTAGTACTCGTTGGAGTACAACGCAACCTAGAATCGCCTTTTGTCGCTAGTAGTACATTGTTCCTTACAAGAAACCACTAATAATGCCAAGAAACTACTACCACTTGCATACGTGGCAGACTTCAGATAAGACTACCTTATCAACCATTATACATTCCCTTAGAGCATGGTTAATAGTTCAGCAGTTGATGGCTATATGACATTGCCATGTCATCTATAGCCAACCTTGTAGCCTTCAAGTATAATAGTAAGATACAAAGATGAGCTACTTCATTAGTATATGGCCCACCTCCCACTCTCACATAGTGCCTAGGAGCACGTGCTGCAGTTGGCTCTTATTCTGTAGCCGGCTCCTCTTCTCTCTCCTCTTCTCTCCCCTCCATGTCAGCAAAAAGATAATATTTTAATCCTTACAGCCTGTTTACATAAGCTTATTATACTTGCTCTTACCAACCAGCCCTACCAAGAAACGACTACTCTAAAAGTGCCATTATAGGCATGTTTCAACCCATGTCGCCCCTTAAGTCAACGCCTTCTATTCGATCGGCAAGTTTGGCATTATGACTTGTGGGACCTACATGTCAGTCTGCAAAAAAATCCCCGAGTGACCTCCTACCTCCAGCCCGTCCACCTAGTCACCCTCGGCCATGGGACGCAGCTACCGCCGCCGTCCGAAGGCGAGGTCAAAACCACTGGCGGTGCGGAGCCCATCTTGCGGCAGCCCGGATGCCAGCTCCGTCCGGCGCTCGCGGCCGCTAGCTAGCCAAGATAGCTCTGTCCAGCTGCTTGTCTGCAAGGTTTGCTAGCTAGATTGGCATGGTAGCGCGGCGGCGCTAAGGCCAGCCATCTGGCTCAAGCGAAGGCCAGCGCGGCGGCTTGCTCGCTCGTGAGTCACGCTCGGGCCAGCTTGCCAACCCGTGCGGAGGCCAGCGCGGCGTCTGGCCCGTCCGGTGGAGCGGCGGCCAACTCGCTCATCACCGGCGCCACCGACGAACATGCATCAGTACTGTTTGAAGTAATGTTCAGGAAAAATAATGATTTGAGGGGGAATAACAGGATAGAAGGTCAGATGTAGGTCCCTCGTGTCAACGGTCAAACAAAATGTGTTGGTTTAAGCTGCCTCGTCAGCACGGACGTGTGGGCCAACCCTGTCATAAACGGGTTTAAACGAGCCTAATCGGCACTAGGTAGTAGTTTTTGGCGTGGATTAAGAAATTTTGGGTATGTTTTTGCTATTTTTTGTACAATAGTTTCTTCCTAGGGATGGTTGAAAGTGGTAGTTTTTTGTTAAATACTCTACATATTGTAAGTAGGAGTGAAAGTTAAGCTTTGGAAGCCAATAAGCAAGGCTAGTTACATAGTGCATATGTGTACGTGATTGAAAGTAAATATCAACCATGAGTGACTAATATCTTGATGGAAAACTCAAAACTATGGAAATACTAGCATTTTTTTGCATGGTTGGAAATACTAGCAATGTTCATGTGCGTTGCAACGGATCATAATTAGAATAATACTTATTCACAAACTTGATACAAAACACTCTAATTTTGATATACATATATCACTAGAGATATATTATGTTTCAATCAGAATATATTCCTTGGGCTGTTTTGGTGAGGTGAGGGAGGGATGTGGTTGGTTTTAAGATACTAATTATGGGTTTTTCTGCAAATTGGTAGAGAAGTGGGATGTTGGTGAGAAAAGGCAACAACTTACCTCACAGTCGTTAGATGTAGATCTAATGGTCAGAAATGACAGATGACAGACACACCATCATCACCAACTTAGTCTTCTGTAGGAGTACCAGCAAGATGTCCGTGCATTGCACGGAACATCAAGATGCATTTTTTTATAAAACACTTGTTGTGATTGACCCATGCGGGAGTAATCCCATGTGTAAAAAATAATGATATCTCGAGAAATAGGAGATAAGGTGAAGAGGAGTGGGGCGTGGTGGTGATTGGTGGTCAGACTAAGCGGAGGCATGGGCATGGACGACGACGGCAGCGGCCACTAGGCCAGTTTGTTCCAAAGGCTTCCTTTTTAAATTGCTCAAAAATGAGGTTGTTGGAGATAAGGATGAACGAGGGAAGGCCTTGTGTGCAAGTGTGGAGAGAGGTGCGGGTATCTTTTAGTTTAATTTCCATCCGTCAGATATAGATCAAACGGTCTATATTGTAAGATGGCACGCGTACCATCATCACCAACTCGATTTTTTTAAGAGAAGAAATATAAGTATGGAGATACAAATGTATTATCGATACTTGTTTCCGTAAACTAGGATCTACATTCTATTCAACGCCTAAGCAAGTGGGGCCTTAGCACAATGACTTCTCGACTATGTAAAACAAAGGTTTTCCCGTCGCTGATAAGGAGGGGGTGACGGCGGCGCGTTTTTGGCTTGCTCTAGTCCTAGTAGTCATACTAGGTGCTCTACGCATGTGTAGATTTATTCTTTTTCACGTCTCGTGTTCGCCGTACTGCCACGACTGTTGATGAATAGACGGTAAGTTATTCACGGGGAAACCCTTGTTGGGCGTGTTTGCGAGAGAGAGAGACAGTGTGCGTGTGTGATATGTCTAGAGACCGAGGCAATGATAAGAGATTCTTTGTGTCTATGTGTGTGGAGGATAGAGAGGGACATGTACATGGGGCTTTGTGTTGTGTAACATGGAGACACACAGACATAATCAGAGAGTGAGTGTGTGAGATACACATGCGGACATGGGGAGAGATGAGGATCCAGATAAATGGGTGTTTGTGCGTGTCTGTGTGTGTTTGTGTGCGCGTTTGTGTGTGAGAGGGAGTGTGTGTATGTGCAGTAGAGAGACCACTAATGATGTAAACCTAGTATAAGGGAAGGGGGAATGGTGTGACATGTGTGTCACAGAGAGACAAAGGCATGCGTAGTAGCGGGATAGCATGGGTGCGGGCGGGGAGCAGACTATTTGGACATGACATCGAGTGTGTGTGGGAGAGGGGTGTGAGAGCGAGCGAGCGAGAGAGAGAGAGAGAGAGAGAGA
Source organism: Triticum aestivum (assembly GCF_018294505.1). Classification (NCBI taxonomy): domain Eukaryota; kingdom Viridiplantae; phylum Streptophyta; class Magnoliopsida; order Poales; family Poaceae; genus Triticum; species Triticum aestivum. The sequence goes on along the minus strand of NC_057814.1, from coordinate 423,285,062 downwards.
GAGAGAGAGAGAGAGAGAGAGAGAGAGACGGAGAGAGAGAGGAAGAGAGGGGGAGAGGGGTCGTTTGTGTCCATAAATGGCGTATAGATAGGGAGACAATGTTGATGTTGTTCGAAATTGGCCTATGTACGGAGACGCAAGGGAAGCGAGTCATCGTGTGTGTGATAGGGACTTCATGAGAGATCTAGAATAGATGGTGTAGAGAACAACGTGCGAGATTGAGAACGATGATACATTAGGGAGCTATGGAAAGAGTCACGGCATATATGTATACAGGGAAGGAGCTGGGGCGGGTCCGCATGTGGGAGAGATAGAAAGAGGAGAGTGGTGCACAAGGAGACAAAGTGTGCTTGTTTGCAGTGGGGGTGGTGTGTGAGGTGAGTGTGCGAGAACCACATAACTAGGGATATAAACGTTTGGGGGCAACGTTTTGTGTGTATGGGAAAGATACACTCTACATGGTGCGTGTGCTTGGCAAAGAGAGATGCCGGGAGACCTAGAGAGTGGGGGAAGAGATGTGTGCATGCTCGAGAGACAAGATAGAGACCTATACTGGGGTCCGGACTTTAGAAGAGAGGGGGCGTTAATGTGCTCGTGTGTTTGTGTCTGGGGGAGAGAACGACTTGTGTAATTGAGATATATATGGTCAATAGTGTGTGCACTCATGGTCGATCAATTTGTTTCACAGTTTGGACTATGAGATAACGATACTTTTGAACATGCGTGATATACCTTGATGTACCAGAATTACAAACCTAAGATTAGAATTTTGGAATTCGACTCCATCATTAGCTTTTGTAATTCATTTAAACGGGGGTACATTTTTTAAGCCGGGATTTCATGATTTCAAATTCATATATCAAACCTAGAGATATACACATACAGGCATGTTCAAACTTTATAATCATCCACTTTATTCATACACATACACATTTTTGCTTTAGTCATCATATTTAGGATAAACACATTTGGAATTTTATTTGAATTGGAGTGTATGATGGTATTTTCTTGTACTAGCTCAATGGTCCATATTTGAATTGAATGGACAATCTAAGTTTTGAGCCGGAGACATTGATTTTCAAAACTTGCACTTTTTTGCGTGCAAAACAAACAAATTCTCGGCCATGATATCATAGTCGGCCGTACAAGAGCAGAACACTTATAATTTCAGGCGCCAAAAGCTTTGAAACTTCCCGCTCACATTGAAATATCTCGCGCCCGAAAGTTTAGCCCTGCCACATGAACGGAAAAGGGCTGCTTTGGTAACTCCATTGTTTTCCCCTCTTTGCCCCCAACATTCTTCCCCAGAGCCCCTCCCCTTCCCCTTCCCGCCCCCCCCAACCCCGGCAAGCCGCCGAATCTAGTCCTCCGCTGCAGCGGTGGACCTCACACCCCGCCGGATCTACCTTCCGCACCTTGGAACCCCCAACTGCCAACTCACCACTTCACCAGAGCTGCTTCAACGACTGTCTTGTCCACCGCTCCAGATCTCCTTGACCTCCATCATGGTCCACCGTAGTGCTTAACCGGCGCCCTCGTCCACCACAGTGTAGGCCCTTCACTGACTCCCTCGTCCGCCCCATCGCTGGCCCTTCATACAAGCCCTCGTCCGCCGCAACAGATCCGCCTCACTGAAAGCACTGTACACCGCGCCCGCCGAAGCCTTCGTCCACTACACCGGACCCGCTCCACGGACGCCATATTCAACTCCACCGGCCCTGCTTTACTGACGCTGCAGCCTCATCAGGTTATTTCGATTTGTACTCCTTAGGTTTTTATCTTCTTGATCGTGCAACTATTCACTTACCACAGATGAGCTTTCTTGCATGTCGACAAGCGCCACAACCGAAGCACCGGAGCTGCTTGAGCGACGGTGACAGCCGGCCCAAACTCAACCGCAACACGAGCACCATCAACGATCCTTAGCTATCAAGTATGACAACGATACCCATACGCCGCCGAGAATCAGGTACTATTATCCAATGGCCGGCGCCTACTTTCACTTTCTTGGCATAAGCACCGCACCTTTGAATTTCTTCAGGACATCATTCAATTTTTCATGAGACGCGTTATTCTGCTTGCCCCTGTAGGGCCATACTTCTGGCAGTGAACATGTTACATGTGCTAAATTACATACCAGTGCACATATAGTTAATATGCTTTAGTTATGTCCTAAGTATTACTGTACTTCCTAGATATCACTGCCTACTATTTTACTTCTTACATGCTATATTTATGATAATGGTGTTGTTCTGATGCCACCTGTTGGTTCCATCAGACTGCTCCATGTTCTCTATGCTTAATTACACATCAGCAAACTAGCATGTGGTTCTGCTGCTTTTTGTTCGTTTTACCCTACATTTTCTGATGCTAGCTATTACATCCCTGCTCCGAGCCTTTGTTCATTACTTTTTTGTGTGTTCTTGATATTCCCAAGTTGCATGACTAATTTGATGCTTCTATTAATTATGGAGCTGCCAACCCCATCAAGAAAAATATTTGTTCTTTTGGGGCTGGCACCTCGAACAAGCATAAAAATATAGGGAAGCAGATATATTGTCGTGTATGCACACACCCTTCTTTCATTAGTTTAGATGAACCATTGACGATCAATTCGAACCAGTGCATGCGATTAAAATTAATTTTACCTAAATAGAGGGTGCAGAATAAACTACAACAACTAGATTTGCAACCATGGGATGCTGACGATATCTTCAAAGAACATTGCAACAGCAGCGAGGCTTCATAGCAACATATGGTAAGCCAGTGTGTTTTAGTACATGTGAAATGTAATGCGTGTGGGCTGCTTTCTTGGCTTGTGCCCTCAACCTGTAATCCTACAGAATTACAAATAGTTCAGTTGTTTGCTTTGCTGTATTACTTGATTCGAATGCTTGTTTGTTACTTGTTACACTATACCTGAGTTGGCCAATATGTCAGCAGTGCATGTTGTACTGTCTTAAAGAAATGCATGCCTAGTTCATTTGAATCCTTAACTTTTCCTCTGAACTTCATCACAAGACTATCTTCGTAGTTTATATGAGGCCACACTGTTAAGTGCTTTCTCAGATTATTTCAACTGCTTAGATGCCTTGGCAACTTAAATATAGCGGTGGTACACTCCCTTTCAATTAGGGATGTCAACTGGGTCCCATTTAATCCCAATTAAAGTCCACTAGTGGTATGATAGTTCAAAAGAGTTTTTATTTTTGAGGAAAATGAACTAGGGAGCTAGCAAAAACTAACTAGATGGGACTGGCGGATGTCGTTTATTTGCCACTTACATCCCTAGTTTCATCTTACCATTTTAATTTCTTTTCGGCTGATGCTGCTTCGAACCATTTAAATATAGCTTGCCATGCTCGGCAATAATTCGTATGTCGTTTACCATGTAAGCTTACTGCCTGGATCATGCGATAACCATCTCTTATTTATGTCCAGCGGAAACCTTTCAGGATGCCGTCCACACTAGGACACAATGTACAACCCCAGAATCTATTTGTGGAAGTAGTGTGCCATCCATGTTACCAGATGGTAGCAGTTCAGAGGCAACACCGCTGGAGAGTAGTCTGAGCATAGATATTATATTTCTTGAGGCTCTACTAGAGGCACAAAGAGATGGTGTAGCTGCCATGAATGAGGTAATCTCGATCTTGAAGCTGGAAATCATGCAATTAGCTGCATGCATTATGCAAGCAACCCAAGAATTGGAGGAAGTAAGAATGTTGCATTTGAAGACGGAGGAGGTCCTGCTACTTCTTCTATCTGAAGCCCAGGGTAATCCCAGTTCTTCTTTAGATACCAGTTGAAATTGTCATTAGATTATTGTACTTGCATGTTGTGTCATGTCTCTGAATGGATTATGTTGTAAGACCCCCTATGTTGTCCATGAGTTGTAATGATCCGAATTTTGTAGGCGAGGTAATCCTTAGTACTTGTATGATTGACATAAGGTGAACTCTTTTCCGTGTGAGCATATTGTATTGGATGAAATAACTATTTGACTCAAAGTGTATCCAACCTACTGAATTCGAAGATCATGGCATTTCTAAATCATAATCATATTAAAGGTGGAATAAATCTTTGTTGTTGTTTTGAAGAAATAAATAACAAAACATAGAATTATCTGTGGATATTCGTAATCGGATAAAAACTGGATTTGGATTTAGTTGCCAGGGCCGAGGGCAAACGTGAATGCTAATTCTCCCAAGTTTTGAACGAAGCGGCTAAACACCCACTATCATTTGTGGGCTGCCCGAAGCAAGTGTTTGCGAGATGGAAATTACTGTCTACCCCTGACACTTGACATCCTTATCGACCGGATTTACACTGCTGTCGATAGGGGTAGACTTGTAACTTCAATCAGACGTGACACGACGGCCTCTGAGCCCATTCAGACACGGCGGGCGCCAAACCTGGGCGGCAAAACACATTTGATTCAAGCTCGTCCGAAAGACATGTGTCTCTCCCTCCATTTCCCCATTCATCCACGGTGGGCGGCAAAACAAACTCTCCTCATCCAAAATCGATGTAGGCTAATATTTTAAATAGGGGCAGATGTGTAATTTCCCTCAGACGTGACACAACCGCCCTACCTGTCAGCCCCGTTCATACACCGTGGGTGCCAACCGTGGGCGGTAAAACACCCTCTCCTCGCCCGAAATCGTTACCGGCAAATATTTGGGAGATGCGAGATTACCGTCCTATCCCCAACTGACGTGATGTCCGAAATTTTAAACAGGGGATAAGTTCGTAACTTTCCCACATTTCAGACAAGCGTGTCCCAAAGTTTGAGATCCCCCCTCCCCCTCCATTTCCCCATTCATACACCGTCGGCGCCACGACAACCTCCTCACCGCGGCCAGCCTCCTCCGTCTGCCACCCCATCCTCCACCTTGCCAGAGCCGCTACCCCTACCCCGTCGTCCACTGCAAGACATGGACATCTCTCATCCACGGTGCCAGACCAGGATCCTTTCATCGCGTCGTCTCGCTTCATCGGCGCCGTCGTCCACCTTGCCGTTGCCGCTCCTACGACCGCCTCGTCCACGGCAACAGGATTTATCCCCCAACCCGGCCGTCTGCCGTCTAAAGTCTTCTTCCCCGCCGCCGACGGCCATCGCACCCGCAGCACCCTCAACAAATCAGCAGGGGCCTACACGGCGTTGCAAGAGAGGTGGTACTCTTCCATATGTGCTTAAGTTATTGATCTCACCCGGAAAATAGATCGTAAATTGTTTACTGTACCTTTCTTGTCCATACCAAATCGTAGTGGCTAGTTGAAAGCAAACATTGGTTGCGAAGTAGCTTTGTCCGATTTGCACCTTCAGATCCACCATGGCATGGTCACTATACTCGTAAAGCTTATGGTTTCCCCCCTTTGTATTCACTACCATCATCGTAGGTGCTTCACTGCTTCGTGTCGTGCTAGCACTGCTCCTTGAGACCTCAACCCATCAAGCGAAACAACATGCCACTCATAATTCTAAAGCTTACATGTTGAAATACGTATCTGATATGATGCTCATATTACTAAAACAGAGAACGTTTAATTGGTCACCTAATGTTCCTATATTCATTTCGAAAAGCATGTGCGCCACCCACTGGTCCAGCTAGTTCCACTTTCCTGATTTTACTCTTGATGCTTAGGGTTTTCCCCTTTTATCTACTCTACTATGATCTGCGTATGTGCTTTCTGTCGTACTAGCATTACTCCACCCTTCAAGCTAAACAACACAACACTCAAAATTCCAAAGCTTAGTTGTTCAAATATGATTGTGATGTGATACTGATATTAGTTAACAGACACATTTAATTGGTTAGCTAAAGGTCCCACTTGAGTTTCCAAATGCATGTCGCGACATATAGAGAGACAGCAGAATTGCATTTCTTTTTCACTTGTTGACTGTACTTTCTTGTCCATACCAAATCTTAGTTGTTATTTCAAAGCAAACATCGGTTGCTAACTACCCTCTGCGCGGTTTGCAGCTTCAGATCTGCCATCCCACTGCCACGGTCAACACTATACTCATCATGCTTACGGTTTCCCCATTTTATGATGAGCACGATCAACCTACGTGGTTCGTATCATAATAGCATTGCTCCACCCAACGAGCTAAACAAGCTTAGTTGTACAAATTCAAATATGATATTATGCTGATATTAGTAAAACTGAGAGATGTTTAATTGGTCAGCTAAATGTTCCTACTTTAGTTTCGAAATGCATGTGAGCCACATATGGAGAGACCGGAAGGAATAGTTTTCTCGGTGCGCTCTGGTTCATCATGGGTGGCCAACCGACATTGTATAGAAAGACTTGTAATATCTTCAATCTGCTTGCTCTTCTGCTCTTCTTTAAGATGATCCTCTTCTCTTGCGGTCGACTGGTCAGGTCGAGTTATTCTCCCTTAGTATATTTTGAATCTGTCAGGTCAGGTCGACTTGTTCTTCTTTACTATATGTTGAAGTTGTCATCTACGAAGTATCATCACTTCTGGAGCTATCATATTTTCAGTAGTAGGCCACATTATATTAATGCACATACCAAATTACAGCATGCATGGCACCTCTTAGAAGAATTGCAGAGATAGCACAAAGTGGTTTACAGGGAGGAAATATTGGATTAGAATCACTTCTGCATTACAAAGATAATCTCACTTGTTTTTATGTTTTCATGCATGTCAGGTATTGAACATTATCAAAATGAATATGAGAATGGGCGCACGAGAGGAATATTGCGGAACAATCCACTGGCTAACAAACTTGGCATGGTGCAGGATGGCCTGTCTTATTCACCCATCAAGGTGCTTGCTCTAACTTGGCAAGGTTGTATTGGTCGCACATATTTTGCATCTGACCTCTTGCATTACTTCTACTTTGTTACACCATCTGCTTAGTTTAAGCATCATATATGAGTATATGCCATACCTATCCATTTTCTGTACCTATTCCATGTGTCGTCATACTATGTTTTTCCAGTCAAATGTTGTTATTTCGTAATAGATGTCCAAAAGGAAGAGGGTGAGTGCAGATCCTCAAGGAGTACAAACTAGGTATTTGGAAAAGGTAGTGATACCTGTTAAATGATACGTCTCCGTCGTATCTACTTTTCCAAACACTTTTGCCCTTGTTTTGGACTCTAACTTGCATGATTTAAATGGGACTAACCCAGACTGATGCTGTTTTCAGCAGAATTGCCATGGTATTATTTATGTGCAGAAACAAAAGTTCTCGGAATGACCTGAAACTCCATGGAACATATTTTTGGAAAATATTAAAAATACTGGAAGAAGAATCCACGTCAGGGGGGCCTCCACCTGTCCACGAGGGTGGGAGGCGCGCGCCCCCTGCCTCGTGGGCCCCCTGTTGCTCCACCGACCTCAACTCCAACTCCATATATTCGTGTTCGGGGAGAAAAAAAATCAGAGAGAAGGATTCATCGCGTTTTACGATACGGAGCCGCCGCCAAGCCCTGAAACCTCTCGGGAGGGTTGATCTGGAGTCCGTTCGGGGCTCCGGAGATGGCAATCCGTCGCCATCATCATCATCAACCATCCTCCATCACCAATTTCATGATGCTCACCGCCATGCGTGAGTAATTCCATCGTAGGCTTGCTGGATGGTGATGGGTTGGATGAGATTTATCATGTAATCGAGTTAGTTTTGTTAGGGTTTGATCCCTAGTATCCACTATGTTCTGAGATTGATGTTGCTATGACTTTGCTATGCTTAATGCTTGTCACTAGGGCCCGAGTGCCATGATTTCGGATCTGAACCTATTATTTTTTCATGAATATATGTGAGTTCTTGATCCTATCTTGCAAGTCTATAGTCACCTACTATGTGTTATGATCCGGCAACCCCGAAGTGACAATAATCGGGACCACTCCCGGTGATGACCATAGTTTGAGGAGTTCCTGTATTCACTATGTGTTAATGCTTTGGTCCGGTACTCTAGTAAAAGGAGGCCTTAATATCCCTTAGTTTCCATTAGGACCCCACTGCCACGGGAGGGTAGGACAAAAGATGTCATGCAAGTTCTTTTCCATAAGCACGTATGACTATATTCGGAATACATGCCTACATTACATTGATGAATTGGAGCTAGTTCTGTGTCACCCTATGTTATGAATGTTACATGATGAACCGCATCCGGCATGATTCTCCATCACCAATCCAATGCCTACGAGCTTTTCACATATTGTTCTTCTCTTATTTACTTTTCAGTTGCTACTGTTACAATCACTACAAAACCCAAAAATATTACTTTTGTTACCGTTACCGTTACTTCCATATTACTTTGCTACTAAATACTTTGATGCAGATACTAAGTTATCCAGGTGTGGTTGAATTGACAACTCAACTGCTAATACTTGAGAATATTCTTTGGCTCCCCTTGTGTCGAATCAATAAATTTGGGTTGAATACTCTACCCTCGAAAACTGTTGCGATCCCCTATACTTGTGGGTTATCAAGACCATTTTCTGGCGCCGTTGCCGGGGAGCATAGCTGTATTCTTTGAGTCACTTGGGATTTATATCTGCTGGTCATTATGAGGAACTTGAAAGACGAGAAAACAAAAATGTATCCCTCAACTACGAGGGGAGGTAAGGAACTGCCATCTAGCTCTGCACTTGATTCACCTTCTGTTTTGAGTAAGCTTGCCCTAAACCTGCTTCTGCTATTAATTTTAATATGTCGCATGTTATTGACGATGCCACTTCTGCTATGCATGATACTTATGATGAAACTACTTCTATGCTTGATACTACTGTGCCACTTGGTGAATTTCTTGATTAACAACTTGCTAGGGCTAGAGAGAATGAAATTATTGAAACTGATAATATTGATGATAGTGATGATGAAGACTCTCCCCCTAATAAATATGAATTACCTGTTGTTCCTGAGGGTTATGTTATGGATGAAGAAGCTGCTAGAGCTATTTTAGCTTGCAATGATAGATATGATCTTAAGAAGTTATTAGCTAAATGGAAGCAGCAATCTCTTAATGCTAGAATGAAACCTGACCCTGCTTTTGCTACTTCACCTATCTGTGTTACTGATAAGGATTATGAATTCTCTGTTGATCCTGATATAATTACTTTGGTTGAGTCTGATCCTTTTTATGGCTATGAATCTGAAACTATTGTGGCTCATCTTACTAAATTAAATGATATAGCCACCCTGTTCACTAATGATGAGAGAACTCGCTACTTTTATATCCTTAAAATATTTCTGTTCTCATTAAAGGGTGATGCTAAGGTATGGTTTAATTCTCTTGATACTGGTTGTGTGCGTAGTCCCCAGGATATGATTTATTACTTCTCTACTAAATATTTCTCTGCTCATAAGAAACAAGCTGCTTTAAGGGATATATATAATTTTGTGCAAATTGAAGAAGAGAGTCTCCCACAAGCTTGGGGGGGCTTCTCCAATTACTTAATGCTTTGCCTGATCATCCTCTTAAGAAAAATGAAATACTTGATATCTTTTATAATGGACTAACCGATGCTTCCAGAGATTACCTGGATAGTTGTGCTGGTTCTGTTTTCAGGGAAAGAACACCAGATGAAGCTGAAATTCTATTAAATAATATGTTGACAAATGAAAATAATTGGACACTTCCTGAGCCTATTCCTAAACCAACTCCGAAGAAGAGGGGTGTTCCATTTCTCAGTCCTGAAGATATGCAAGAGGCAAAGAAATCTATGAAATAAAAAGGTATTAAAGCTGAAGATGTTAAGAATTTACCTCCTATTGAAGAAATACATGGTCTTAATTTACCGCCTGTTGAAGAAACATATGATCTTAATCCATCACCTATTGAAGAAACTCACGTCTTGATAACCCGACACAGGTAGTAAAGGTAAATTCTCTATAGATTTGATGAAGGTGATATTCCTCGTTATAAGTCTGCTAGACAATGCTTAGATGAGTTTGACAATTTTATTGTTAAACAAGAAAACTTCAATGCTTATATTGGTAGACAATTGAAATATAATTCCGATACGCTTGAACACTTGGGTGATTATATGTCTAGAGTTAAAGGTGAACTTAAACTCATTAGTAAACAAGCTTCTATGGTTACCACTCAAGTAGAACAAGTACTTAAAGCTCAGAATGATTTGCTCAATGAATTGAATAGTAAGAACAATGACTTTGCTGTTAGAGTGGCTACTAGAACTGGTAAAATGACTCAGGAACCTCTGTATCCTGAAGGCCATCCTAAGAGAATTGAGCAAGATTCTCGGAGAAGTAATTTAGATGCACCTAGTCCTTCTAAAAAGAAGAAAAAGAAAACTGATAGGACTTTGCATGCTTCTAGTGAACCTATTGCTGAACCACCTGAGAATCCAAATGATATTTCTATTTCTGATGCTGAAACACAATATGGTAATGAACATGAACCTAATGAAAATGTTAATGATAATGTTCATGATGATGCTCAACCTAGTAATGATAATGATGTAGAAATTGAACCTGCTGTTGATATTGATAACCCACAATCAAAGAATCAACGTTATGATAAGAGAGACTTTGTTGCTAGGAAGCACGGTAAAGAATGAGAACCATGGGTTCAGAAACCCATGCCTTTTCCTCCCAAACCATCCAAGAAAAAGGATGATGCGGATTTGAGCGCTTTGCTGAAATGATTAGACCTATCTTTTTGCGTATGCGATTAACTGATATGCTCAAAATGAATCCTTATGCTAAGTATATGAAAGAAATTGTCACTAATGAAAGAAAGATACCGGAAGCTGAAATTTCCACCATGCTTGCTAATTACACTTTCAAGGGTGGAATACCAAAGAAACTTGGAGATCTAGGAGTACCAACTATACCATGCTCCATTAAAAGAAACTATGTTAAAACTGCTTTGTGTGATCTTGGAGCCGGTGTTAGTGTTATGCCTCTCTCTTTATATCGTAGACTTGATTGGATAAGTTGACACCTACTGAAATATCTTTGCAAATGGCTGATAAATCAACTGCTATACCTGTTGGTATGTGAGGATGTGCCTGTTGTAGTTGCAAACGTTACTATTTTAACGGACTTTGTTATTCTTGATATTCCCGAGGACGATAGTATGTCTATTATTCTTGGAAGACCCTCTTTGAATACTGCAGGGGCTGTTATTGATTGCAACAAAGGCAATGTCACTTTTCATGTTAATGGTAATGAGCATACGGTACACTTTCCGAGGAAACAACCTCAAGTTCATAGTATCAACTCTATTGGAAAAATTCCATCGATTATGTTTGGAGGTTTTGAATTTCCTCTTCCTACTGTCAAGAAGAAATATGATATTCTTATTATTGGGGATGTGCATATCCCCGTTGAGGTAACATAGTGTTATTCGAAATTTCTCCGGTTCCATGTTATTCGGAATGAGTTTGTTAACAAGACTTGATCAACCTTGTTAGTGGATTCCTTTTGATGAGCATGAGATGGATGAAACTAGAAGGCACAACCTTCTGTACCCTCCTTTTACCTTCTGTTATCTAGTTGAAATAAAGCAAAAATAGTATTTTCCTGTCTGTTTTCTGAATTATCCGTGCAATATAAAAATACCCCGAAAATAAAAGTTCTCCAAATGCCCTGCCAATTTAATATGATTTTTTCTGGAATATTTGAGAATATCTGGCACTGAGAACACAGCAGGGGGAGCAAGCACCTGGCCACGAGGGTCCAGGGCGCGCCCACCCCTACAGGGTGCGCCCCCTGCCTCATGGGCCCATGGTGGCTCTCCTTCACTTATTCCTGCACCCACACACTTCTTCTTCCTCCCAAAAAAATCACCATCCAGCTCAAGCACGAGTTCTAGCTCATTTTGCTGCGATTTTTGATCTCCTTGTTCAAAGCACCTCTCACAAAACTGCTTTGGGAGATTGTTCCTTGGTATGTGACTCCTCCATTGGTCCAATTAGTTTTTGTTCTAGTGCTTTATTCATTGCAAATTTGTGCGCCTAGGTGACCATGTTCTTGAGCTTGCATGTCAAATTTATATGGTTCCAAGTAGTTCTAATGCATGATATAGTCTCTAGGCACTTGTGGGAGTAGTTTCTACCAATTTTGTTGAGCTTGGTTTACTTTTATTTGAAGTTACTAAAAATTTCAGAATTTTCCAGAAAATAATGAAGAGATTTTTGAGGGGCTCATCGAGCCGAAGCTCGAAGGAAAAGCAAAGTGAGGAAGCAGAGAGGCCCAAATATAATTTGCCTCGCACCGCGGAGGTTTGGCCATGTAAATGGCCTTCCGATGATTTCATGAGAGCAGTCGGGATTTATGATGATTTTTATGAACTGGCTGAGAATGCAGGCCTCACCGACTTCCTCCGCGACCAACGCGAACAGTCTGTATCTCGTTCCGCTGGCGGCCATTCACGCCTACCGGAACCCTACATCAGCGACAGAGCTGGAGCTGGAACCGCAATTTGAACCTCCACGACAGTCTAATTACCAGTGGGATCCGGAGATGATTGCCAACCAGTGGCAATCAGAGTCTTCTTCATCTCAGTACGACCCCGGCTATAACTATGGATATCAGCCAGGCCATCCGTGGCAATAAACCAACTTAGGCCAAAAGCCTAAGCTTGGGGGAGTACGTATTTCTCACCGACATTACATTCATGTTCACACACTCATTGCTAGATGTCAGTGCTCATACTTTTTCACTGTAATATCCATGCTAGTTTATTTTTCTTTTTCCTGCTTTCTTCTTGTGTGTTTGATAAACCTTAAGAAAGAAAACCAAAAAAATTAGTTGTAGCTTTTAGTTAGTTTACCTTTCTTGCTGTAGTAGTAATAATTAAAAAGAAAAGCCAAAAATATTTCCCATTCTTCTTTTGCTTGTTGGGAGCTTTCCCGTGTAAATAGTTTTATTTCTTTTCTTTTCTTTGGGGGTCGATAGGAGAAGACCATAATGAAATTGTTGAAGTGGCTCTTATATGCATTATTGTTGATTTAACCAAGAGCCCATATTGCCTTGTTTTCTCCTGTTTATTGAATGCTTGCAGATTCCAGCTTAGTCCAATGCACGTGCACTATTATTATTCACATCGTTCGGTCGTGCAAGTGAAAGGCAGTTATGACGATATATGATGGAATGATTGAGATGAGAGAAGCTGGTATGAACTCGACCTCTCTTGTTTTTTGTAAATATGATTAGTTCATCGTTCCTGATTCAGCCTATTATGAATAAACATGTTTGCAATGACAATTAGAGATCATAGTTGCTCGTGCCATGCTTAATTAGCTAGGAGTTTATAATGGTCTACCTTGCATGCCAACATGCTATTAAAATGGTTGTGATGTGGTATAGTGGGGTGGTATCCTCCTTTGAATGATTTAAGTGACTCGACTTGGCACATGTTCACACATGTAGTTGAAACAAATCAACATAGCCTTCACGATATTTATGTTCATGGTGGATTATATCATACTCATGCTTGCACTTAACGTTTATTAATTTTAATGCATGTTCATGACTGTTGTCGCTCTCTAGTTGGTCTCTTCCCAGTCTTTTGCTAGCCTTCACTTGTACTAAGAGGAAATACTGCTTGTGCATCCAATCCCTTAAACCCCAAAGTTATGCCATATGAGTCAACTATACCTTCCTATATGCGGTATCTACCTGCCGTTCCAAGTAAATTTGTATGTGCCAAACTCTAAACCTTCAAATGAAATTCTGTTTTGTATGCTCGAATAGCTCATGTATCGACTAGGGTTGTCCGTATCTTCCATGTTAGGCGGGTTATTCTCAAGAGGAGTGGACTCCGCTCCTCACTCACGAGAAAATGGCTGGTCACCGAGATGCCCAGTCCCATGCTTTATGCAAACTAAATCAAAATAATTGCAAACAAAACTCCCCCTGGGACTGTTGTTAGTTGGAGGCAATCGTTGTTTCGAGCAAGCCATGGATTGATGCTTGTTGGTGGAGGGGGAGTATAAACTTTACCATTCTTTTTGGGAACCGCCTATAATGTGTGTAGCATGGAAGATATCGCCATCTCTTGGTTGTTATGTTGACAATGAAAGTATGCTGCTCAAAATATTATTTATCTCTGCTTTAAAATCGAGCTCTGGCACCTCTACAAATCCCTGCTTCCCTCTGCGAAGGGCCTATTTATTTACTTTTATGTTGAGTCATCACCCTCTTATTAAAAGCACTAGCTGGAGAGCGCTGCTGTCATTTGCATCCATTACTATTAATTTATATTGGGTATGACTATGACTGGATCTCTTTTACCATGAATTACAATGTCTAGTCAGTCCTTGATCTTTAAAGGTGCTCTGCATTTCTGTTTTGCGGTCTCAGAAAGGGCTAGCGAGATACCATCTTGTTATATCATATCATGATTGTTTTGAGAAAGTGTTGTCATCCGAGATTTATTATTATTGCTCGCTAGTTGATTATGCCATTGACATGAGTAAACATGAGACCTAAGTGTTATTGTGAATATGGTTAGTTATAATCTTTGCTGAAAACTTGAATGCTGGCTTTACATATTTACAACAACAAGAGCAAACAGAGTTTGTAAAAGTTTTTCTTTATCACTTTCAGTTTATGAACTGAATTGCTTGAGGACAAGCAAAGGTTTAAGCTTGGGGGAGTTGATACGTCTCCGTCGTATCTACTTTTCCAAACACTTTTGCCCTTGTTTTGGACTCTAACTTGCACAATTTGAATGGAACTAACCCGGACTGACGCTGTTTTCAGCAGAATTGCGATGGTGTTATTTATGTGCAGAAACAAAAGTTCTCGGAATGACCTGAAACTCCACGGAACTTATTTTTGGAAAATATTAAAAATACTGGAAGAAGAATCCATGTCAGGGGGGCCTCCACCTGTCCACGAGGGTGGGAGGCGCGCCTACCCCCCTGGGCGCGCCCCCTGCCTCGTGGGCCCCATGTTGCTCCACCGACCTCAACTCCAACTCCATATATTCGTGTTCGGGGAGAAAAAATCAGAGAGAAGGATTCATCGCGTTTTACGATATGGGGCCGCCGCCAAGCCCTAAAACCTCTCGGGAGGGCTGATCTGGAGTCCGTTCGGGGCTCCGGAGAGGGGAATCCGTCGCCATCGTCATCATCAACCATCCTCCATCACCAATTTCATGATGCTCACCGCCGTGTGTGAGTAATTCCATCGTAGGCTTGCTGGACGGTGATGGGTTGGATGAGATTTATCATGTAATCGAGTTAGTTTTTTTAGGGTTTGATCCCTGGTATCCACTATGTTCTGAGATTGATGTTGCTATGAATTTGCTATGATTAATGCTTGTCACTAGGGCCCGAGTGCCATGATTTCACATCTGAACCTATTATGTTTTCATGAATATATGTGAGTTCTTGATCCTATCTTGCAAGTCTATAATCACCTACTATGTGTTATGATCCGGCAACCCCGAAGTGACAATAATCGGGACCACTCCCGGTGATGACCATAGTTTGAGGAGTTCATGTATTCACTATGTGTTAATGCTTTGGTCCGGTACTCTAAAGGAGGCCTATCCCTTAGTTTCCATTAGGACCCCGCTGCCACGGGAGGGTAGGACAAAAGATGTCATGCAAGTTCTTTTCCATAAGCACGTATGACTATATTCGGAATACATGCCTACATTACATTGATGAATTGGAGCTAGTTCTGTGTCACCCTATGTTATGACTGTTACATGATGAACCGCATCCAAAATAATTCTCCATCACCGATCCAATGCCTACGAGCTTTTCACATATTGTTCTTCGCTTATTTACTTTTCCGTTGCTACTGTTACAATCACTATAAAACCCAAAAATATTACTTTTGTTATGTACCGTTACTTCCATATTACTTTGCTACTAAATACTTTGCTGCAGATACTAAGTTATCCAGGTGTGGTTGAATTGACAACTCAACTGCTAATACTTGAGAATATTCTTTGGCTCCCCTTGTGTCGAATCAATAAATTTGGGTTGAATACTCTACCCTCGAAAACTGTTGCGATCCCCTATACTTGTGGGTTATCATTAAATCAGATAGATTAGCAGCCACAGAAAACACAGGCCCAACCGTACCGCACTTTACCTCTACTCCACTGGCCAAACCCCTATTAGAACTGCTGAGAGCCTAGCGTCAGGTACTGTCTATGATATCAATTCAAAATTTGAACTCCTAAATTTCTGCATGTGCCTTACTTCTCTCTTGTATGAAAACTAATTTCAGATGAATCTCCTTGCTCAAAGGATCATAGGACCTCACGACAATACTGGGCTCTGCATTGCTCTTGTCAGTACCTCTTGCCATTTGTCAGCATACTTACACTCATTGATTTTTGATTATGTAGCATCACTATAAATGTTCGCTTCTTTCTTCTCCCTTTGCTTGAAATTATAAGATCTATATTTACTCTTAGATAAATGTAGAATTAACACAATGGTTATGAAGTTTTGGATTGCTCATGTAACCTATTGTCATGTACTCCCTCTGTATCGAATTAATTATTGATCAATTGGATGTATTTACAACTTAATAGTGCTAGATACATCCATTTGAGCGACAAGTAATAACGGGCGGTGGTGGTATTACTGTACTTGCATCGCGAGATAGTTGATTGTCTAGCATTACTCTGCATCTTATCTGCCCTGCCCTCCACTTTCTCCAAATTATCATATCTACATTTACTCTTACCAAAATGTTGAATAAAGCCAATGCCACTGCACACGTTGATGTCTGCATTCCTCTTGTCAGTACCTTCTGCCTTGTAACGCTGTACTTAATTAATTGCTATTTGATTATGTATCATCAGTCTGCACCTGAGCTTCATTATCCTCTGTTTCTTCCAATATTATTTGATCTATATTTACTCTTTGCAAAATGTAGAATAATGGCAACGCTTATAAAGAATTTTCTTTGGGGAATTTATTGAATTATCCTTCCGTCAACATGGAGAAGGGCTTTGTCCAGCCCGTGTTAACATGTAATGTAAGTTCATCCTTCTTGAGCCTTCAAACTTTGTTCTAGTATAGATTTCGATAGGCATCATTTCCTCCACTGTTGTTTACTTTGCTGTTTACATCTGATTGGATGTTTGCAACAACTACCCGTTTTAAATTGTAGTTGTAAAAACATGTTCCTTATGCAGAACAGATCCATTTACTTGCTTATATAATTGTGAAACCTGTTACGTGTCTCCTTATTTCTCTTTCAGAGTCGTATCTCTTATGCCAGGCAGAACTTTAGGGAAGATAGTGAGCCAAACCATCTTGAGGACAGCGAGATGACCCCAAGGTCCTGTCTTGATGAAGACAGTGAGTTGAAGGTACTCACCAGCAGGTATGAGACAACCTCTGTGCAGTCGCTGCCTCAATCAGTTTGACTTCTTCAGTCTCAACTTAAAGCGGAAAGGCTTGCTTCAGCTCAGCTCTGACTTGAAGTCAAAGATATAATAAAGATGTCAGGGGACTGCCGTGCGCACTATGGTGCCATACAGCTAGGGATGAAGCATCTATCGTTGACAGAATTGAGGTCTCATCAGCTTGTTTGGCTGCTTGCGGGGCCCGACCTTGCCAGGCCTAGTGCCTTCTGAAGTGCTCTCATTTTTGTATATTCTTTTGTTGGCACGTTTATATGCACTAGTGGCAACCTTTGATGCCCAGTGTATGTAATCTGTGGTCATGTTGCGCTTTATTATCACCGATAGCAAACTTTGATTCCCAGTGGATGTAATATGCCATAATTTCTTTATTGTATAGTCTAGGTTTATTCTTTGGTCGGTATGCTATAATTTAGGTCGGAAGGTTCAGTGGATCTCAGTGTTGTCGGTCTTCAGGCCGGCCCGTTACTCATATGGGCCAAAACGTGGGCCTATAATCATCTTGGGCCATTAGCAGGTCTAAACCTATAGTAGTTTCCCGCCTTTAACATGCCGAGTAAAGTTCTGGCCAGCTGGGCCAGAGAATACCATGGACTTTTAACATGCTAAAACCTAGATTGGGCTAGCGTTGAGCCGAAAAATTCACGGGCAAATACAGGCCAAAACTGCCTAAGGCCCATGTTGGGCCCAAATAGGACGAGCAATTAACAGGCCAAAATATATCTCGGGCCTGTTTGGCCCAATAAAATTATGGGCTTTAAGCAGGCCGGTATCCACGCGGGCCATAGGCCCAAAAGTGTCACGGGCCATTATCAGATGGGCTGTAAGCGGGCCGGATTCAACGCGGGCTATAATTAGGCCCAACTGTTACACGGTCCATTAACAGGCCGATAGGCTAGTTGGGCTGAAATTTATCCACGAAGACTACGGGCCATTAAGAGGCCTAAAGTTACTTCGAACAAGAAATAGCCCAGTTTCTGCGTGGGCCGTTAAATGGCCTAAAGTTAAACCGGGCCGACAACGTCCCAGATACTCCTCGGGCTGCTAACAGGCCGAAACTATTATCGGGTCGAACTGGTAAACGGGCATTTAACAGGCTGAAATACAAACCTGTCTTAGAATGGGCCCAAAGGTACAGTGGCCTGGTAATGGGCCTGATCCGATATGGGTCGTAATTTGGCCCAAAACTCGGCAGGCTGTGAACGGGCCTGATCTGATATGGGCCTCAATTTGACCCAAAACATGGCAGGCTGTTAACGGGCCAGCCCACTAGTGTCTGAAAAAATATGGTGGGCCTTTAGCTGGGCCGGCCTTTTCACCGGAATGGGCCTCCATTGGGCTGTGCCACGTGTCGACATATCATAGGCGCCTCATGTCCAATGAGTGGATGACATCTCTCCCAACGAGGAGCTGACACGTGGTTCCGTCGGCCAATGAGAATTTTACACGTGAAAAATCACCATTGGTCCGGGCTGTTAATGGGTTATCGAATCCAAAACCGCACCCGATAGCTTAACAGCGAGCCGTTACATTCGATGCCACGTGTCGGTCACCCTTGACGAAAGCACTTCTATGACGCACGATTTATCGTCATTGAAGTGGACACTTCCGTGATGATAATTTTGGTAATGTCATGGAACACTTCTACGACAGCACAGGTATGACTATCTTAATTTTGTCATAAATTTGTCATGGATGTACATGCATGACAGAAAACGTGACCTACTGTGACAAACACGTATCATCACGGAAGTGTATTTTTTTGTAGTGATCCTCATTGTACTCTTCTTGTGCCACCAACCCCTTGGGAGGAGTCTTCTTGGTGAAGTTGTTCTTGTTGGGGAAAGACTTGGCCTTGTCTTTTCTTATGAGCTTGCCACCATTGTCTTCCCTCTACTCATATGGGCATTCCACAACAAAGTGACTCACATTGCCACAATTATAGCAAGTCCTCACGCGTTGCTTGCTCTTCGCGCCACTTGAGTTGCTTTTGTTGAAGTTTGGCCTTGTGTTCTTCTTGCTCCAAAATTGCCTTGAAGCGAGAGCCATGTGCTCATGATAAGCATATTTTGTATCTTCGGGGTTGCTCTCCTCTTCTTCCTCTTCATCCTATTCTTCCACACTAACCTTGGCCTTCAAAGCAAGGTTGGGCTTCTTAGCTCTCTGAGAACGCAATACCGCATTGTCGGCGGTCTTGTCCAAGATCCTCATTGCCACAAACTCATCCAAGACTTCACTTGATGACAAGGTGTGGAAGTCCGGCCTTTGACGGATGACGGAGGACATGGCCTTGTGATAAGGCATCATGGCCTTGAGGAACTTGCGCTTGATCCAATTGTCATCTGTATCCTTGCTCCCATGATCTCGGAGTGAGACCGCGAGAGTGGTTAGCCTCCGGTACAACTCACAAGGTTCTTCATCTTCATTCATTGCGAACTCATCGGCTTCATCTTGCACCACTTCATAGTTGGAGCGTTGAATGCTTGCACTTCCCTTGTAAAGAGAAACTGCATGGTGCCATGCTTCCTTGGCCACGGTGAAGGGTCGGAGATGAGCAATATCTTCGGGCGAAATTGCATCTTGGATGATGAATAGAGCATTCTCATTGAATTGATTATCTGTGGCTTCTCTAGGGGTGAAGTTGCTCCGGTCATGCGGATAGAAACCTTCTTCAATCATTCTCCAAAGATTAGTATTAACATGGTTTAAATGACGCTTAAAGAGATATACCCAAGCATCAAAGTCCTCATTTTTCACAATCTTAGGGGGAGAACTGGCATGATTCAAATGAGGGGAAGGAATCGGTCCACCATAAGTAAGCGGGGGTTCCACATGGGCAAAGATGCCATTTCCACTTCTACCACTAGATAAAGGAACTTTGTCATTAGTAGCTTCCCCCTTGTCGGAGTTAGCATCCGTCACCTTGTTAGTGGGATCAACCACTTCCAATGATGCGGTGGGTAATTTAAGACCATCAAGAAAGTTCGTAAGCATGCCTTTGACCTCGGCCGTCATGGAAGTTTCCAATGTGTCCAAAGCCACATTGAACTCCTCGCGTGAGACCGAGTTTCCCCCATCGGCCGTAGACGAGGACGGAATCACACCGGGGTGCTCCTCCTCACCGTCTACGGAGTCAACCATACTCTTCGGACGGTAAAGTCCTTAATAAAGAGACGAGGCTCTAATACCAATTGAAAGGATCGATATAGTTGACTAGAGGGGGGTGAATAGGCAACTAACAATTTTAACTTTTCTTTACCAAATTAAACTTTGCATCAAAGTAGGTTGTCTAGATATGCAACTAGGAGAGGAACCTATATGATGCAACAACCACAAGCACACAAGCAAGCAAGGGATACTACACAAAATAAGCTTGCACAAGTAAAGGTACGAGATAACCAAGAGTGGAGCCGGTGAAGACGAGGATGTGTTACTGAAGTTCCTTCCCTTTGAGGGGAAGTGTGTCTCCGTTGGAGCGGTGTGGAGGCACAATGCTCCCCAAGAAGCCACTAGGGCCACCGTATTCTCCTCATGCCCTCACACAATGCGAGATGCCGTGATTCCACTATTGGTGCCCTTGAAGGCGGCAACTGGACCTTTACAAACAAGGTTGGGGCTCTCTCCACAACTTAATTGGAGGCTCCCAACGAAACCCCGGAGCTTCACCACAATGGAATGTGGCTCTGAAGTGACCTCTTCCGTCTAGGGCGCCCAAGCACCCAAGAGTAACAAAATCAACACAAGAAAGTATGGGGGAATCAAATATCCTATGGTGGAAGTGAAGATCTAGGTCTCCTCCTTCAAACCCTAGCAAATCAACGAGTTTGAGTGGCTAGAGAGAGAGATCGGGCAAGAGAGCTTTAATGGCAGTAATGGAGGAGAGAGAGAGGCAAGAGGTAGGTGGGAGGTAGGAGAAGCACCTCCTTAAATGGGGCCCCCTCAGATCCAACCGTTATGTCAAAAAATGCATAGGAGCGGTACTTCCGCAATAGACACCGGTACAACCGGTGAATGCGGGAAACCCCTGCTAGGGCACCAGGGCAGTACTTCCGGTGGCGCACCCGGTAGTACCGGTCTATCGGAATAAACCGGAACTACCACTCCACCACCGCTCGACTACCGCACCACATACAGAAGCTATACCCCTCAGGCCGGTAGTTGGAGCGGAGGTTGGGCCGGATCTACCGCTGGGCCAGCAGTCCCTGGGTGGTGGAGTCCGAGGCGGTACTACCGCCCTGAACACCGGTAGTACCGGTTTATCAAGACAAACCGGAACTACAGTTCCACCATCGGTCTACCACCGTACCAAGTACAGAAGGGAGTCACCCCTGAGCGGTACTTGGAGCGGTGGTGAGACCGGAACTACCGGCCAGCGGTACAACCGCTCATGGGAGCGGTACTACCGCCATGGGCAAAACTGCATAGGACAGAGGACTTTGGGGAACCTCTCTCTCCTCGAACGGAGGGTATATGGTGGGTGCAGAGAATGTGTACGTGAAGAGATTCACCCAAAACCTTCCGATGTGGATTCCCTCTTAATAGTACGGATATCCTACGACCAAAGGAATAAAAATGTTGGAAACTCCGTCTTCGATCTTTTCCGCATAGAGGGAAAGCCTAACCGTCTGGCGCCACACAATGTGTACCTGAGAAAACTATGGTGCATGATTAGTCCACACGTGTGTTGTCATCATCAACAAAACTCTAAGGCAGAAGATGCCCTTACACAGAGGATCAGCAAAAGAGACAGTGGCCCTTATGGGATCATCAAGTTGTTGAACCACAGGCTCGGATGCCGAGCGAGGCGCTTTGCTGGTAGGTACCCTCCTGCTCAAAGTTCTGCCTCTTCTCCCGGTGTTCCTTTGAGGTGCTTCCTCGTCATCATCATCGTCATCTGGAAGCTGGATAACATTTGTCGGCACTGCAAAACACTCGGCAGTAAAATTTCAGTCATCCACCAAAACAGTCGACGGAGTAAAAGCATGGTTGTGGAATCATACCTGCCCAAGAAGTGGTCGCGTCTGCAGTCTCCGCGTCACCATTGTAAGTGCATCTAGTGCCACCCCTAGTTGGTTTTGGAGTATTGACGACAAACCTGGTTGAGGGACTAATGTGTTTGTGAGAATTGCAGGATAACATAGGTAGTAGTCCCTCATTGATTCGGTTTACCTACCGGAGATGACCCCTAAAAATGTATGAAGACATTGAAGGCAATGGTGGTATGTGAAGATACTCACATTGAAGACTATGACAAGAGAAGACATTGCGTGAAGACTATGGAGCGCGAAGACTTAGTTGTTTCGTTGTTTCCTTTTCTTCTTTGTTGAGTCATAGGAACCACCGTACTGTTAAGTGGGGTCCCAGTGAACAAAGTCAGAGTGACTGAAGTGATGCTCAACCAAAATCCTATGTCTTCGAGCGAAGACAATGAGAGCAAATCTTATCCAGAGCTGGATGAGTCAGCTTTACTTGTAGCCCAAGTAAAGTTGCCGCGTGTGTTTGAAATCTGACCGTTGGAACACGTGTCAGTTCCTTAGTGACCCAGGGTCATTTCGGACAAATCAGGTCGGGTTGCCTAGTGGCTATAAATAGCCCACCCCCTACACCATAAATTGGCGGCTGCTCAGAGTTAGTGCACGGCTTTTGTCGTTTGAGAGCAACCCACCTCCGAAGCATTTGAGAGAGAGAAATCCTTGCGAGGACAAAGCCCAAACACCCAGAGCCAAAGAGTGTTAGGCATCACTAAAGTCTTTCTGTCCGCATGACCTGAAGACTTGTTACACTTGAGGACTGTGAATCCTCCAGCCGGTTAGGCGTCGCGTTCTGAGTATCCAAGAGTCATTATGGATCGCCGGTGAACGAAGTCTGTGAAGGTTTGGAAGTCTACCTTGAAGACTTACCAGAGTGATTGGGCGAGGACTGGGTGTCCTTAGCTCAAGGGGAATAAGGTGAATACGCGGTCTTCTGAGTTGAATCTCAGCCTCCCTAACCAGACCTACAGTTGTCACAGCAACTGGAACTGGTCCAACAAATCCTTGTCTTCGCCAAGCGACTGGTTCTATCGTCTCCCTCTCTTTATTTAAAGTTTGTCTTCGTGAAATCATTGCCTGTTTGTTTTACCTATTTGACTTCACTGTGTGACTACTTTTGTTGTTTGGCTTCATACTATCTTCCATCCTGATCTTTACTACCTAGCTGCTATTAGTCTTCGTACTTTCACTTCATTGAATACTTGACTATGGCTTGCCTAGTGTAGTCTACCTTCCGCTGCATATCAATAGGTTCATTTCTAGTGTTTGTCTTCGAAACTCTCATGTTTTGAAGACTTTCATAAAAATCGCCTATTCACCCCCCTGTAGTCGATAACTAGCACTTTCAATTGGTATAAGAGCAAGGTACTCCCTTGTTCTGTGTGATTCGGTTTAACCACCTGGAGTTTTAGCTATGTCGACTACAGGGATAATCAAAGTCTCCGCTGCTTGCCTCGTCTTCGATGGAACTGAATATCCCTACTGGAAGAATAAGATGCGCATGCATCTTGAAGCCATTGATGTCGACCTCTGGTATGTCGTCAAAAATGGCGTTCCCAAGACTGGTGAAGGTGTCACCCCTGCTGATGTCAAGAAGTTCATTCAACTGGATTCTACTTCCAAGAACATCATCTGTGGTCATCTGACCAAAGGACAGTATGGCTGTGTGAGTGCTCTGGAAACGTTGAAGCTAGTCTGGGACTGGCTCTCCAAGGTCAACGAAGGCGTCTCAACCAAGAGAGATCAAAGGATCAGTGTTCTTCGCAACCGCTTCAAGAAAAACGACAATGAGAATGTCCAGCTCACGTTTGATTGGCTCACTGACATCACAAATGAGCTTCGTGCTCTCGGTGCCACTGAGATCACCAAGCATGAAATCGTCAAGACACTACTAAGATCACTTGACAGCTCGTTCGACACCCTTGCCCTCATGATACAAGAACGCCCTAACTTCAAGACACTCGATCCGTCTGATATACTTGAGAGGCTCAACACACATGAGTTCCAGCTATCTGAGAAAAGAGATATCTATGGTCCCAACTACGGCCTAACTCGTGCTTTGAAGCCAAAAGCTGTTTCCTCATCTGAAGAAGAATCTGACTGCAGTTCTGATGATCCTGAAGACATTGGAAAGGAACTTGCTATGCTTGTGAAGAATTTCCAGAAGTTCACTAAGAAGAAGGGCTTCAGAAAGTCTTCACGATCCAGCTCAAGAAATGATGAAGCTTCCACTCATGACTACAAGAAGAGAACATGTCACAAGTGCAAGAAACCTGGACACTACATCTCTGAGTGTCCACAGTGGGACAATGAGAACAAGAAGAAGAAGAAGAAGAAGAAGAAGAAGAAAAAGAGCAAGGAATATGATTTTGATGAAAAGAAGAAGAAGAAATCCTCAAAGTCTTGTTCCAAGTCCTCATCCAAGTCTTCATCTCATAAGAAGAGCTCATCTGGCAAGGCTCGTGCTTTTGTTGGCAAGGAGATGGATTCAGAGGAGGAGTCTGCTTCTGAGGAGGCGGAGGTGGAGTCTGAGGAGGAGTCCGACCCTGGCGTTGCAAGTCTGGCTCTAGCTACAGCCTACGTTGCCAAGTCCATCTTCAACACTGAAGACAATGGCTCCGTCACCAACGCTGAAGCTAATGACCAGGACGACTCTGCTCCCACCTACTGCTTCATGGCACGTGGTGCCAAGGTAAAATCACGCGATGCTTACTTTCAAACATCAAGTGAAGATGACTCTGATTGTGAATCCAAACCCAGCTACAAAACACTTGCTAAAATTGCAACTGAACAACAGAATGCTATGGAACATACTCAAAAACTGTTAGACAAAAGCGATGACCTGTTGGACGCTGAAATGACCCGTTCTCAGTCCTTAATTGAAGACATAAAAAATCTTCATGTTAAGTACCAGGAACTTGAAAGTCGTCATGAAACGCTCTCAACCACTCATGAAAAATTCTCCTATGATTATCTTCAAAGGAAGCAAGAGCTTGAGAAATTGAGAGCGGCTCATGAAGATCTTCAAAAAGAGAATGAGTCACTTCACGCTCAACAGATCAGTTCCGCTCAGGAAGGATTTGAACCACCTTGTCTAAAATGCCTTGAGCGTGATAACGCTACTTCTGTTGCTGAATGTTCTACTGCTGCTACTGTTGCAATATCTTCAACTGCTGATGTGGTAACTAACCCCTCTGCTGAGGATACCACTACTATTGCTGATGAAAATGCTAGGTTGAAGACATTGCTTGAAACAGGGATGTACAAAAGTCTCAAAGGGCATCAGACACTATGCGATGTCCTCAAAAAGCAGATTCTGAACCGAAACCCTAGGAAAGAGGGTGTTGGGTTCGAGAGGAAAATGAATGTTGATGGCTCCTGCTGGAAGCCTGAGCAGTACCCCAAAACCACATGGGTTGCGGCAAAGGGACCTTCAGTGGATCCATCCACCTTATCTGGCTTCACTTGTGCTAACCCTATTATCATTGATGAATCCTTTGATGCAAACTATAAACTGTTTAAGAATCAGAATGGTGAAGTGTTTGCTAGGTATATTGGTACTAACTGCAGGAATGGGGCACCTATGAAAAAGATCTGGGTTCCCAAAAGTTGTCTTGAGAATCTTCCCGTGAATGTCATCATGACACCACCTGGGAAGAAGACAAATCCCAGACCAAAGGCTTCATATGGTCCAAAGGCTTCATACAGATACAGGACTCAACTGAGTCACCCTAACGTCAATGTTTTGTAGGGAAACCATACTCAGACTTATGAATATGAGCGTGTTTCTTCAAACCGCTATGTTCATAAAACTAAGAACTATTCTGCTTATTCATATGAGTACTATTCACCTCCTGCAAGGCTATTTGCTAGGGCTTCAAAGCCGAAGTTCTCAGATGCTGCACTTAGACTCATTGCTTCTAAGCCACCCCTGAAGATGTGGGTGGTTAGGAAGAATTAACTTTCTTTTGCAGGGAAAGGTCTCCAGCCAGAAATCAAAGGCGTCTGATGCTATTGTTGGGGACCTAAAACATCTTGTAGGGCGCAAGATCAAATGCCCAAATGGTCTCACTATGTATTTTGTTCCTGAATCGTTTGCCAATCATCCTATCAGTCCTAATCTTGATCTGGGCTTTGATAATCCTCTTGCTCGTCAAATGTTTATGCTTCACAATACTCTTGGTGAAGCCTATCCCCCTAACTGTACTGTAGGGTATGACACCACATGCTTCAGAATGGATTATGGACAGCGGATGCACTAATCATATGACTGGTGGTCGAAGTCTTCTCATGGACTCAACCTTACGTCCATCTGACAAGAGTCACATCACATTTGCTGACACTGGTAAAAGCAAGGTATTGGGTCTAGGTAGAGTTGCAATCTCAAAGGATCAGCACATGGATAAAGTGATGTTTGTTGAATCCCTTGGTTTCAACTTAATGTCTGTCTCAATGCTTTGTGACTTGAACATGATTGTGATATTTGGAAAATATTGTTGCCTTGTACTAATGGAATCTGACAAGTCTCTAGTCTTTGAAGGGTGCCGGAAAGATGATCTGTACATGGTAGATTTCTCAGCAGGGCCACAGCTTGCCGTATGCCTTCTTGCAAAAGCTTCAGAGTGCTGGCTCTGGCATCGGAGGCTAGGGCATGCTGGCATGAGGAACTTACACACTCTCGCAAAGAAGAAGCATGTCATAGGCATCGAGGGCGTCAAGTTCAAGAAGGGTCACTTGTGCGGTGCCTGCGAAGCTGGAAAGATGACTAGGGCCAAGCATCCCTCGAAGACAATCATGACGACATCTCAACCCTTCGAGCTGCTACACATGGACTTATTTGGCCCTACTCACTACTACTGCTTGTCTCTATGGCTTCGTCATTGTTGATGATTATTCAAGATATACATGGGTGCACATAATTCTCTACAAGACTGAAGTGCAGGATGTCTTCAGACGCTTTGCCAACCGTGCCATGAACAACTATGGCATCAAGATCAAGCATATCAGAAGTGACAACGGCACTGAGTTCAAGAACACCGGCCTCGACCTTTACTTGGATACATTGGGAATCACTCATGAGTTCTCCGCTCCGTACACACCTCAGCAGAATGGCATCGTGGAGCGCAAGAACAGAACCCTCATTGAGATGGCGCGGACGATGCTTGATGAATACAAGGCACCAAGGAAGTTCTGGCCTGAAGCTATTGATACTGCATGCCATGTCATCAACCGTGTTTATCTTCACAAGCTTCTGAAGAAAACATCTTATGAACTCCTCACTGGTAAGAAGCCAAATGGCAGTTACTTCAGAGTATTTGGTGCTAGGTGCTGGATCAAGGATCCACATCACACTTCAAAATTTGCACCGAAAGCACATGAAGGTTTTATGCTTGGTTACGGAAAGGACTCGCACTCCTACAGAGTCTTCAACCTCTTTCACTATAAAGTGGTTGAAACTGTGGATGTGCGGTTCAATGAGACTAACGGCTCGCAAAGAGAGCACCTGCCAAATGTGCTAAATGAAGTTCCACCCAGTGAATCCATCAAGCTAATGGGAACTGGAGAAATCATACCGTCTGAAGCACAACCTGAAGAGGAACTTATCATTTCTGCACCTAATCAACCTGAAGACAATGCTCAGCCCGAAGACAATCCACCCAACAATGACAATGATCAGCAAGAATAGAATCTTCGTCCAGTTCATCCTCGTGTTGCAAATGAAGTACATATTGAGAAGATAATTGATAGCATCAATGCGCCTGGTCCACTCACTCGTTCAAGAGCAACACAACTAGCAAATTTCTGTGGGCACTTTGCTTTTGTCTCAATATCTGAACCCAAGAAAGTTGCTGAAGCCTTCATGGAACCTGAATGGATTCAAGCTATGCAAGAAGAGCTTCAACAGTTCAAGCTGAACAATGTCTGGGAACTTGTCAAGCGTCCTGACCCCCGCAAGCACAACATAATAGGCACAAAATGGATATATTGCAACAAACAAGATGAGCATGGTCAAGGTGTCAGAAACAAAGCTCGTCTCGTTGCTCAAGGATACACTCAAGTTGAAGGAATTGACTTCGATGAAACATTTGCTCCTGTGGCTAGGCTTGAAGCCATTCGCATATTGCTAGCCTATGCTAACCATCACAACATCTTGCTGTATCAAATGGATGTGAAGAGTGCATTTCTCAACGGCAAGATTGAAGAAGAAGTGTATGTTGCACAACCTACCGGCTTTGAAGATCCAAAACATCCTGATATGGTGTACAAGCTAAACAAGGCATTGTATGGCCTCAAACAAGCCCCTCGCGCTTGGTATGACACACTCAAAGACTTCCTGAAGAGCAAAGGCTTCAAACCTGGTTCCCTGGATCCCACGCTCTTCACGAAGACATATGATGGTGAACTGTTTGTGTGCCAAATATATGTGGATGACATTATCTTCGGCTGCACCAACCAGAAATACAGTGATGAGTTTGGACACATGATGCAAGAGCAATATCAGATGTCCATGATGGGTGAGCTGAAGTTCTTCCTTGGTCTTCAAATTCGCCAGCAAAGAAATGGCATCTTCATATCTCAAGAGAAATACCTCAAAGATTGCCTGAAGAAGTTTGGAATGCAAGACTGCAAAGGTTACACGACGCCAATGCCAACCAAGAGTCATCTGGGTCCTGACGCAAATGGTAAAGAGTTCGATCAAAAGGTATACCGCTCCATGATTGGTTCTTTACTTTATTTATGTGCATCTAGGCCAGATATTATGCTTAGTGTTTGCATGTGTGCTCGATTCCAAACGGCACCAAAGGAATCGCATCACTTAGCTGTGAAGCGAATTCTTCGATATTTAGCTTACACCCCAACATTAGGATTATGGTATCCAAAGGGCTCAGAGTTTGATCTAGTTGGATTCTCGGATGCTGATTATGCTGGTGACAAGGTGGATCACAAGTCTACATCAGGCACATGTCACTTTCTGGGACGATCACTTGTCTGTTGGTCTTCAAAGAAGCAGAACTGTGTATCACTCTCCACTGCTGAATCTGAATACATTGCTGCTGGATCTTGCTGCGCTCACCTTCTATGGATGAAGCAAACACTCAAGGACTATGGCATCCATCTGAAACAAGTACCACTCTACTGCGACAACGAAAGCGCCATCAAGATTGCCAACAACCCAGTTCAGCACTCGAAGACAAAGCACATTGAAATTCATCATCACTTTCTCAGAGATCATGTCATGAAGGAAGATATTGATATCATACACGTCAACACTGAAGAGCAACTGGCAGATATCTTCACAAAGCCCTTGGATGAGAAAAGGTTTTGCAAGTTACGGTGTGAGCTAAATATCCTGGAATCCTCAAATGTCCTGTGATCAGGCACACATCCTAACACTTATGCATGTTGATGACTTAGATGTGCAACACACAAAGTAAAGTATATCTTCAATCAATGAAGACTTACATTCTAAGTGTGAATACATTAACGCGGAATTTGACTTCGGAGCGCCACGATAATTGTGCGCCGTGTCTGGGTCTAATACTTCCTATACGGTGGGTAACTCCACCACCAAATTCTTCTGTTTGAAGTGTTTTCTCATGGCGTTACATTTGCTATGTCTTCGCACTTGGTTTGTCTTCAATTTCAACATGTCTTCATGATTATCTTCACTATGTTGATTTGGTTATATTCTGATATATACATATATTAGTGTTCTGTCCTCTACAACATTCACTTACAGCTATGTCTTCTCGTTTGAATCTTTTGAACTAAGTGAATGTGATCGGACCCTAACATCTCTATGCTTTCTACCTCAAACTCTATCTATCCAAATCATATGCATTCTGTTGAAACTGTCGAATGTCTTCTCTGTGTCCTTGTCAGCAGGAGATACAGAGACAAACATTAAATCTGTTTTAAATGTTCAATTCTTATTGCCTGAAACCCGGAGAAGCCGGAACGACCATCCAACAGTCCAGGCGGGCGTGGGAACGTGGGACAACTCCCAATGTGTTGCATGTTCGCCACGTGTCCCTCAGATGTGAACCGCCAGGGGCACCTGCGTAATTGCGCTGTGCCGTCCCTTTCCCTATAAATTCCCGTCCAATCGCGGTCAAAATCTTTCTTCCACCTCTCCACCTCGACAAACCCTAGCGCCACCGCTAGCTCTCGACGACGCCGGCGATGAAGCGCTTAGCTGTCGCGACCTCTCCGACGCCTTCTTCACGCCGGCCGCGGACATCGTCTTCTCCGCTGCCGCCGTAGGTGTCCTCCATCGCCAAGTTAGGGCACGGAAGATCGAACTGCTCGGCCTCATCTTCTACTCCGTCTAGAAGTTCATCGTGTGGTAAATTAAAACCCTCTTTTTACCGTCTTTTTGATCCTATAGATTCATCCTTTCTACCAAAAGTGGTTTCTACCTCCACAAATTTGGATCTATCCTGTCTGCATCTCATATAATGCCTAGTATATTCACTTATGCTTCACACATAGTTAGATTCCTCACTTGTACTTATTCTTGGATTCGTACAAATCTGGAACCAACTCTCAACATATAAGTGAATGTCTTTGCGCTATGAGGTCAGTGTCTTCTAAACTGATTTATCTTCAAAATCTTCTGAGAATGCATATGACCTCTTCCCCTTCCCTCGCATCTCTAATGCTGTCACAGGTACATGTTCGTGGGAGAATCCCTTGGTTCTCATAGTCTGCATTCATTTGCAGAACTCTTACAGCATCACATCAACTCTCCCGAAGCTAGTTCCTGTTTGACCAGCAGACGGAAGCCTTTGACAGTGTTGAAGCCATTCAGTCTGAACTTCATGGCAACAGAGAAGTCTGCAAGGAAGGGTGGCAGACAGCGTCGTGGGAACACCTCAAGAGATTTGCCTCCTGACCTCTATGAGCTGTACAAGACAGATCCAGAGGAGGACTACAATCAGGGAAAAACCCGAATCCAATGGATTCGAAGATATTGGGCAGAACAATGGTACAAGTACAGGTTCGTGACCCAGGAATATGCTGAGAAGAATGCCATCAAGCGACCCTGGGGAGACATCTTGTACAAAAATCTTCCACCCAGGTCCAGAGCTGAAGCCATTGAACAAGGCTTCTACCCTTGCATGGTCCGTGGACCACAGCCTGCAGATGCCGACCCATCTTCATTGCTATCGTGTCGTGACGACAATCTGTTCAAGCGCAACTTCCAGTTTGCCAAGAACTCGGGCAAAGAAAACAAGAAGTCGCAGGGATTAGACTTCAATCCACGCCCCTCTGCTCCTTGTGCCGATGGCACACGCGAAGCTGAACCCAATCTTGTTGGGCCCTTCTACAACCTAGAAGGTCTCATCACTCATATTATGGTTCAAGGGACATCCGTGGATGAACCTGCAGACGACGCTGATTCTGACGAAGTGCCTGCACCACCGAAGCCAAAGAAGCTGAAGAAACCTAAAGCTTCGAAGCCTTCCCCTGCACCAAAAGCTTCGCGGGTGAAGCCTCTGGCCACTGCTCCTCCTGCACCAAGTGTGCAGTCTGAAGATCTCTCACGCATCTCCAAGTCTGAGAAGAAGAAAAAGAAGCCTATGCACTCCACTGGTGCAGCTCTGACCCCTGCTGCTGTTCTGAGGAACGAGAATGACGCCATTGATCTGTCAAGTGACGACGATCTTGCCGATGACGCTCTTGAGCAGCTGATAAAGAGCAAGCAAGAGGCGGAAATCTTCAATGATTTGCCTCTCTTTGATGTGGAAGTATTGAACAAGTTCATTGATAAGTGGTTTGACACCCCCAATCTCAGCTTTGACGATCTACAACTTCCCATTGGCCTAAGCGTCTCCTTCCATGGAGCCATTGCTCCTGAGCTGGCTCTTGCTCAGAAAAATGTTGAGCTGAAGCACAAGATCGATTATGAAAAGGCTCAGTTCAAGAAGCACATGGCCAAGCTCAGCGTGGCAGATGTCCAGAACTTCAAGGTCATGCTGCATGAGCTCAAGGAAGCGTTTCACAAGAAACGTGATGAAGCCAAACGTTCTCGTGAGCGCATGAAGATTTCTCGCTGCCAAGTGTGTTCAAGCTTACAATGAAGCTGAGAAGCGCAAGGCACTTGGGCGTCCTGGCATCGACCCTAAGATGGCTGCCAAGCGGAAGAAGAAGCCTACTGTGGACCAAGCTGAACCATCCAGGCGGGAAGAACCTCGCATTGTCTTCCCCGCTAGTATGACAGGCGTGAAGCCTAAGGTCCCCACAGTGGCTTCAGAGCTTCAGAAGACAAGGGCAGCTGAAGCCAAGGCCAGAAAGTGCAAGACCAAGAACACCACTAATGATGCTCCACCCACCAAGAAGCGCAAGACCAAGAAGAGAGATCGGGCTGCTCCCACAAAGCCCCTTGTCGTCGAGCCAATTTCTGTTGCTCGTCCTGAATCTGCACAACAAGAACGTTGAATGATAGTTCATGAGCCTGCTTCCACAGAGGCTCCCGAAGCTGAAGACATTCCAGCTGTTGACCCCACCGCAGCTGAAGACATTGGTCATCATGACAATGTTGAAGATGATGAAGTCCTTCCTCAGATCGAGCACAACGTGGTATCATCGCCTGTTCTTACGAACAGCGAACTCATTAGCATTGGTCGTCCATTGACGCCAATTGCTCAGGATGACTCATGGGCTGATCACCCACAAGAATCCCCCCGTCAAGAAGAAACACCAGTTACTCCCCCAACACAGGTCACCACTCCGGTGATTGAAGATGAAGACTTTGTGGCCCAACCAACTCCATCTCCACAAGCGTCGCCAGCGTTTCGCAGGCTTCGCAAAGGACCAAGGCCACAGGTCACTCTGTCAAGTGTTCCAGAAGGAGAAGAGCGCCAATCCGTTTCATGCCAAGTCTTTCCTGAAGCCTCTCCAACTGTGAACAACCCCGAGACTAAAGCCAATATGGCTGAAGATATTTTGGCTGCATCAGCCGATGACCAAGAAGAACCAAGAGAATAAGAAGAACGTGTTGCTACACCCCCAACTAACCAAGTTGTTCTCGAGGAGAACGTGTCTGACCCTCCAGCTACTCAAGTGGAGGTTAACAACATTGAGGCGACCACCAACACCAACACTGAAGCCAATGACATTGTCATGGCTGAAGCTAATGTGGCGCCTGAAGTCAATGTGGTGCCCGAAGTGATAGCACCTAAAGTCAATGCTGCACCTAATGCCAATCAGCAGCCTGAAGCCACTGCCACTGCTCCGGTACCGCCTCCCAGGCCACATACTATTGAGAAAGCATACAACTATGGTCAGCTGGTCACTATCAGATGGCCTATTCTGGTTCCTCCTCCTCCTGCTGGTCCGCAATTTGACTATCATGTCGAGCACAGGCCACAGGTTCAGAAGCCAAAGCCAAGACTGCCCAGGTTTCCAGGTACTGCCACTTCACCAGGGTCCTTCAATGCAAATGGCTTCATTGCACACAACACTTTCTTTGATAGCGCCAAGAACCCCTATTCCAAGCCAAGGATTTCATCAGATCGGTTCTGGAGCTATCAGCAGCGCAGTTATTATTCATGTGTTCTTTATGATCAAGGGCGCATCTTCCCTCATATGCGTCTTGACTGTGAAGCCATTGCCGGATTGCCATGCCTTGAAGAAGCAGTTGACTGCTTCCGTGATGCTGGACTGCTGAACTTTGTGACTGATAAGGAGCATTGGAATGAAGAACTTCTGCTTCAATTTTATGCTACCCTCCACATTCGCGGATACAACAGGGATCCGAAGACTTGGGTCCTTGAGTGGATGACAGGCAATGTCCATCATGAAGCCAAAGCTTTTGACATCATTGAGCTAACCGGCCTGCCCACTCCAGGAGAATTATATGAACCTGGTTGTCAGCTTCACCGCAATGCTTTGGAGAGTATCTTCCATAAGCCAGAGCCCAACATGAGCCAAATGCTGAGCATGATGAAACCTCTGCCACATGACGCTGATTACCCAAAGGAGTTCTTTGTCGAAGACCTAGAGTATCTGCCCCGCACTATTTATCACATCATCAGGCGAACTCTATGGCATGTCAAAGGACATTCTTCAGCAGCAAAACTTGAAGGAGCAATGAAGACTTTGGTCTTTTATATCTTCAACGGCATCAGCTTCAATGCTCAAGACTTCTTTATCAGGCAGTTGGCTGCACCAGGCTCTGATCTCTTTGGACTAAAGTTCTATGCTCCATGGGTCATGCGCCTCATCAAGCTACATTCAGCTGTCAACTATCAGCCCTCTGCTCGCAACCATCTGATCTTTCTGCCAGAGGTTGATATGTCAGTTGAAGCCATATACCCAGAGCCTGCCAAGGAGCCTATTTGTCTTCACAATGCTGATCACCAAAGCTTCCCGCAACCCATTGAAGGAGTCCAGGCAGTCACTCGTGTTTATCCTTTGGCTGGCAATACACGCTTACCTCACCGTGCTCAAACTGAAGCCACTGAAAGCACTATTGCTCAAAGGCCTCGGAAGCGATCTCGTGTTCTTAATGACCGAGAACTTCTCGTTGCCCTACATCAGAAACAGGATAAGCATCACTACTGGCTAAAGCGGCAGATGCAAAGCCTCTTGGTGGACGTCAATCGCATTCGCAATCTTGCCACCAAGAATGCCTTTGTTACACATGAAACCTGTCGGAGGTCATGGAAGAGTTTGACATTGCTGAGTGCTGAAGTAGATCTTCAAGACGATGGCTTCACTGAAAGATTCAAATTTGACTCCACTCCTCCAAGGAATGCTGTCTTGCATCGAACTCCATCTCTTGAAGACTCTGATTATTCCTCCTGCGCTGCAACGGTGAATGCCAGAGTGATCGATGATCAAGATGATGCTACTTCACCACCTCCGACTTCAGCGCGTATCGACACTGCACCAAGTTCGTCCGCACCGCCAAACCCCGACGCCCACCCTGCATCTTCTCCTACTCCTTCTGGGAACGAGTAGAGGCTCTATGTCTTCAAACCTTTTTGGTCCTTACTGACAAAAGGGGGAGAAGCATATGAGTTGATAGTCTTCAAGCGGGTCCATATGGGCGGTTGCTTTATATTTTGCCTAGTGTTTACAACTCTCTCTTTTGATACATTTGGTTCTTTGAGTTGTAACACTTAAACTTGATGGTCGTCTGCTACTTGTTTGCTATTCTGTGATGCGATGATAAATTCCGCATGTGCGATGATAAATCCCGCACGAAGTCATTTTGCAGACGTCCATTTTTCATTATGCATGTCATTATCTTTGTTATATCAAATCATGCATGATGAATTGTCTTCATAAGTTGAAGAGGATCTCCACAAGTACGACCTGCCATGTGCATTTGCATTCCAAAAGCAAATTACTTATATGCACATCCTCAGGGGGAGCCTTTTTGCTACTTATGAAGACAATACCTTTATCCTTTACAATTTCACATACTTTTATCCCCGTTGAAAACTTCAACCAGTTTGTCATCAATCACCAAAAAGGGGGAGATTGTAAGTGCATCTAGTACCACCCCTAGTTGGTTTTGGAGTATTGACGACAAACCTGGTTGAGGGACTAATGTGTTTGTGAGAATTGCAGGATAACATAGGTAGTAGTCCCTCATTGATTCGGTTTACCTACTGGAGATGACCCCTAAAAATGTATGAAGACATTGAAGGCAATGGTGGTATGTGAAGATACTCACATTGAAGACTATGACAAGAGAAGACATTGCGTGAAGACTATGGAGCGCGAAGACTTAGTTGTTTCGTTGTTTCCTTTTCTTCTTTGTTGAGTCATAGGAACCACCGTACTGTTAAGTGGGGTCCCAGTGAACAAAGTCAGAGTGACTGAAGTGATGCTCAACCAAAATCCTATGTCTTCGAGCGAAGACAATGAGAGCAAATCTTATCCAGAGCTGGATGAGTCAGCTTTACTTGTAGCCCAAGTAAAGTTGCCGCGTGTGTTTGAAATCTGACCGTTGGAACACGTGTCAGTTCCTTAGTGACCCAGGGTCATTTCGGACAAATCAAGTCGGGTTGCCTAGTGGCTATAAATAGCCCACCCCCTACACCATAAATTGGTGGCTGCTCAGAGTTAGTGCACGGCTTTTGTCGTTTGAGAGCAACCCACCTCCGAAGCATTTGAGAGAGAGAAATCCTTGCGAGGACAAAGCCCAAACACCCAGAGCCAAAGAGTGTTAGGCATCACTGAAGTCTTTCTGTCCGCATGACCTGAAGACTTGTTACACTTGAGGACTGTGAATCCTCCAGCCGGTTAGGCGTCGCGTTCTGAGCATCCAAGAGTCATTGTGGAGCGTCGGTGAACGAAGTCTGTGAAGGTTTGGAAGTCTACCTTGAAGACTTACCAGAGTGATTGGGCGAGGACTGGGTATCCTTAGCTCAAGGGGAATAAGGTGAAGACGCGGTCTTCTGAGTTGAATCTCAGCCTCCCTAACCAGACGTACAGTTGTCACAGCAACTGGAATTGGTCCAACAAATCCTTGTCTTCGCCAAGCGACTGGTTCTATTGTCTCCCTCTCTTTATTTAAAGTTTGTCTTCGTGAAGTCATTGCCTGTTTGCTTTACCTATTTGACTTCACTGTGTGACTACTTTTGTTGTTTGGCTTCATACTATCTTCCATCCTGATCTTTACTACCTAGCTGCTATTAGTCTTCATACTTTCACTTCATTGAATACTTGACTATGGCTTGCCTAGTGTAGTCTACCTTCAACTGCATATCAATAGGTTCATTTCTAGTGTTTGTCTTAGAAACTCTCATGTTTTGAAGACTTTCATAAAAATCGCCTATTAACCCCCCCTCTAGTCGATAACTAGCACTTTCAACCCTGCTCCTCATCGATGTCCATGGATGTTGCAGAAGTAGCCGCACTAAAAGTTCCAAATTTCACTCGGTCAAGCAAGGGAAGAAGTTCACAATGGAAACGAAAGACAAAAGGGAAAAACACTTACGCTGAAGCAACAAGCACTGCCACCTTGATCCTGGGCAGGGCCTTCCAGGGCTTCGGTGGAACAACTTTGGCCTGCTTCGCGGCCTTCTCCGATGGCTCTAGAGTCAAGGTTCGAGTGCGCTTCAGAGTTTTTGCACTCGACGGAGCTGATTTCCGCGTCCTCCTGCAGGATCCTGCAGCTGCTTGGAACAACGTTCCGAGAGAGGCTACGAGTCGACTTCCTCGCTGCTGCCAGAGTCTTCGCTGTCCTCCTCGCTGTCATCTTCATATTGCCAGTCAGCGCTTTCGCCATCACTCTCCACTCCCTCCTGGTGTTGTTCCCCGTTCGGCATCGAGTACATCTTGGTGAAAATCTGCAAGACACAAGTTACAAATATCAGTCGGATTCAAGAACAATCATAGATCAAAAGGAAAAAACACTCGGTAAATTGAGCCTGACCTCTCCTGGAGCATTGTTGGCGTCGAATGGCAGCCCAGGGTTTATCCTTGTTGCCAGTAATACTCCTGAGCCACTGGGCCACCGTCTCCTCGTCAACCTCCTCCGGGTGGATTCGAGCAGTGTCCTCTGGACCCGAGTACATCCACATAGGGTGGTCACGGGCCTGCAAGGGCTGGATGCGTCGACTGAGGAATACCTCCAACAGATCCATACATGTCACTCAACCCTGAACCAATGCTACGACCGCGTCGACTAACATTCGCACCCCCCCTTCTCCTCATTCGCTACAATTAGAGAACGAGGGGTGCGGAGTCTCTCCAGAGTAAAAGGAGGAAGGCCGGTCGAATGACCAGGAGTTGGGATGTCTTTGCAGTAGAACCAGGTCGACTGCCATCCTCTAATGGACTCGGGAGAAGTGATGGGCGGAAAAGTACTCCTACCCCTCATTTGGATCCCTAACCCCCCTCACATTTGGATCACGTGCGTCTTTTCATCATCGGGGTTAGCCTTCTTCACCGACTGAGAACGACAAGTTAAGATGTGTCTGAATAGGCCCTAGTGCGGCTGGCACCCCAGGAAGTTTTCGCACATTGAGATGAAAGTGGCAAGATACGAGATTGTGTTGGGGGGAAGTGGTGAATCTGAGCACCGAAAAAGTTCAGAAAACCCCGGAAGAACGGATGCGGGGGAAGGGAAAAACCTCGCTCGACGTGGGTGGTGAGGAGGACGCGCTCACCCTCGCGTGGCTGGGGCTCGGATTCCCCCTATGGCAACCTCCACGACCCGTGAGCAATCAAAACATCATGGGCGAGATTCTCCAAGTCCTCCCTCACGATGGTGGAGTGGATCCGATCCCCCTGGATCCAACCAGGCAGCAGACCGGACCGTGACATCGACCCCCGCGCCGTCTTCTTGCCCTTCGCCGCCGCCTTCTTTGCGCGCTCCATAGTCGCAGTCTTCTCCTTCACCATGGCGACGGAGCTCGAGAGGAACGGGCGAGGGCGCGCCGAGCAAGAAGAGCCAAGGCGGAGAAGTGGAGAGAAAGGGGATCGAATGGGGCGCATAGTGCGTTGCATCGGCCTCGGTGCTTTTTATGGGCCCGCTTCCGAGTGGCTGACTCATGGGCCAGCGCGATCCTATCGCATCCCGTAGCAGGCGCTCGCTCGATACATGGCGAAAAAGGCGGCACGGAGATCGAGGCGTCCCTGTCTACTCGTTCCGTTTACTGCGCCACGCTCCGTCCCACACGCTTCTCCAAAATTTTGAATCCCGTGAGATCCGGGAACCGCAGAGCAATCAATCGCATCGAAGATATCACACTCTAATTCACTCGAAGATTTACAGCATAATTCACTCGGCGATCTTAGAAGCCAGAATCGATCAAGGCGACTCATGCAGGGTTAAAGTGCCAGTGTGCTTTCCAGACCTTGATGAAATGCCTCCGAAGCATGGAATCGAGCCGAAACTAACTTCAACCCTTCCTCACTCGGACCTCAATCCATTTGGGGGCTAATGACGATGATATGTACCAAGGGTAGGGTCTTAGGCCTGACCTAGACACCCTACCCAAGGACACTACCCTAGAGTCAAAGGCACTCAAAGTCCAACAGAAGGTACCGACTGAAATCACCTTGAAGTGCAATCACTCGACAGAAGATTCCACTCGGATACCCCAATTCCACTCGACCACAGTAGCATCACTCGACCATGTGAAGAATCACTCGGAGTACAGAAGATCTAAAGCCACCCAGGGTGGCAACGGTGAGGAGTTCACTCCGTAGTCATAAAGTCCATTAATAGTTGGCGTTACCAGTAACGCCCCTGTCTTAACTCACATCGAACCCTGTGTAACCGAGGGCTGGAGGGACCTGGCGCACTCTATATAAGCCACCCCTCCTCTGGCACAAGGGTTCGCACCCCCTGTAACCTCAACACATATCCAGTCTGCAAGCCTCAGCGACACCGAGACGTAGGGCTTTTACCTCCTCCGAGAGGGGCCTGAACTCGTAAACTCGTGTGTACAACCTTGCCGTAGCTAGGGCCTTGCCTTCTCATACGTACCTTATACTCTTACGGTCAGACCCGTTCCCATGATAGGTGGGGCGTCCCCGGCCGCACCCTCGAAGCCGTCCTCGAGCACATCGAGGCCGGCAACACGCCGCGCCTGGAGTACCCGGCGCCCACAGCTTCTCGCGATGTCGCGGTAGCTCTTGGACGCCGCGGGGGATGAAGACGGCGACCTCCTTGTCGTCGGGCTCTGGCTCCCTCTCCTTCGGTTCGCCGGCGCTCCGCCCCGTCAAGCCGGAGCCACAGGAGACGCCGCTCGGGCGCCGTACCCGCGGCGGCGCCCTCGTCATCCACGAGGGTGGCCGCCCCTCTCCTTCTTCTTCCTGGTTCGTCAGGCCGAAGACCGAGCCGGGGTTGCTCCCCGTGAAGAAGGAGCACGCAGACATGGTCGCCGCCGACGACACCACCCTCAAATGGGCGAGGGTGGAGTACGTCCGCGAGCAGCTGGAGCGCCAGCGCCGCGCCTTCTAGGAGATCGCCGCTCGTCGCCGCGGATGCGAGGAAGGCGGCGTCGTCGTCCTCGACAGCGATGACGAGGACGCGCTCGG
>NC_057814.1:423230206-423244349 GCF_018294505.1 Triticum aestivum | reverse complement strand
GTAGCACGGACGGCGGCGGCACGCAGGACGACGGGGACGGCGGCGACGATGGCGACTACACACGGTTCTACAGCCTCCTCGGCATGTAGAAGGCGGGCAGCGGCGGACGGCGACAGCGGCGTAGTAGTGCTAGGCATAGTTGTAGTTTTTAGTTATCTCTTAGTTTATGTTTTTAAGTTTTTATATAAATATTAATAAAATCACATAGTCTGGACGAATTTGTGGCGTGTTTGGTCGAATTTTGGCCGATTTCCTGTTTTAAAAACGGCGTGTGGGGAGAGGAGGCCTTGGGGCCTGGAAAGCAAACCACCCCATATTAAAATTATCACCGGTGCGCCCCGAGACAACACTATTTAAGCCCCTAGGCCGAACCGGAGATGCTCTTAGCCCGTAGGGTTGTTGCCCCTATTGCACAGTGCACACATGACATCACCATCCCCATCCACTCGGCGCACACGCTGTCCGCCCTTCTGGAACAGCCCACCGAAGCTCCGAGAAAAGAGCACCGAAAGAAATGGCCACGCGGCCACCCGTCTTCTCCACTCTCACAGCGTCCTTCTCCCCTTCCCCACCTCATCTGCTACGCCGCCTCCAAACCCTAACCCGCGCGCTTGCGTCCTCCTCCCCGCAGCCCATGGCGTCGTCTCCTCCCCTGAAGAAGGCAAGCAAGCGAGTACCCTATCCTCCTCTCCCCCATGGCGTGGTGCGTTGTTTTGTGGTTCTCTAACTGCGGCGGATGCTGCAGGTGCTGGTGCCCATCGCGAACGGGACGGAGCCGATGGAGGCCGTAATCACCATCGACGTGCTGCGCCGCGCGGGGGCGGACGTCGCCGTCGCCTCCGTCGAGCCTGGGGCCGCGCAGGTCGCCGCATCCTGGGGCGTCAAGCTTGCCGCCGACACGCTCCTCGCCGACCTAGCCGAAGCTGATTTTGACCTTATCTCGCTTCCTGTGAGTCACATACACCGTCCCGTTACCTGTACCTGTTAACTCCGCGTCTCCTTGTTTCGGAAATATAACCAAATGTGGTTATTATGGCTGGTTGTTTCGGACCAACGATTTATTTGCTAAATTGTTCCCTTTCGTTGAACAGAGCCTGCTAATGAAGTGAGTTCTACCGGACCAAAATTAGATGCCCTGGTACCGTATAAAGTAGTGGTGACAAACAGTCTACGACTGTGCATTTGGTTGTGTAAAATGAATATATCATATGTTTATCTACATTGCAAATTGTATCCATGACCTTTCTCGGTCCAGTTTATGGATCATCAGTTGAACTACAACTTTGAACATAAGAAATATAACTCTATTGTAGTTACCCAGATTTAGGAGGATAAGTGTCCACTTTGTCGCTAACCTGCTATTTTGAGCTCCTTACCTGTGTTGTTCTGGATTTGTTGCCTTCGGCTATTCTACGTGGAGAGAACATCATGTTGCTTTATGAATCTGTGTCAAGTTTGTTGTTATTGAATCAATTGTGTTATTTGTTTCTGTGTGTAGTCTTTGCAAACTTAATCAAAAACTTTACCAATTAGTCTTTGTTGAAGAATTGACCCATCTATTTGTTTGCTATGGTACCATGGGTTTCTGTTTACTAAAATCACTTGGAGTGTTGGTATCCATGAACCTTGTTGCTTCATTCTGACCTTTTGGTTTATCTTGGTCGTTTTCTGTTCAGGGAGGGATGCCTGGGGCTTCCACCTTTAGAGACTGCAAAATTTTGGAGAATATAGTTAAAAAACATGCAGAGAAGGGCAAGCTTTATGCTGCAGTATGTGCTGCACCAGCTGTGGCGCTGGGAGCTTGGGGTTTGCTCAATGGATTAAAGGTTATAATTTCACCCATTATTCATTTTTTGTATGCTTTGTATTATCAGCTTTCATTTGGGTGAAGCTCATTCAAGTGTCTATAGGCAACTTGTCATCCTTCAGTCATGGACAAACTTCCTTCAGAGGTGCAAGCCGTAGAATCAAGGGTACAGATTGATGGGAATTGTGTGACTAGCCGTGGACCAGGAACAACCATGGAGTATTCTGTTGTTTTGGTTGAACAACTGTATGGCAAAGAAAAGGCCGATGAAGTTGCTGGGCCAATGGTAAGAATCTTTTTTCAGCGTTCTCTTAGATGTCTACTGCAGAGAAGTTATCCATTTGTTTTCCACATGTTCATGGTCCTCTACTAGGCAGTTTTGTAGTGCCATGTTGCGTCTTCATGGTGAAATAATCAGGCCATTTTGTTTCTTGATAGGCCTAGGCACTGGTAGTCCTGCAGTTTTTGTACTATGTAGGGAAGAAAATTTGTTCATCTTGTTTTGTATCTTATACTTCACCCTGCAAAATTGATAAAACAAGATTCAGCTCTTGTTATGTCCTCAGAAATCATTCATATTGCACCTTCATAAAATAATTACAACAATTATTCCGGGCAAAATAGCTTTAGTCTTCTGTGAAATTATTATTTGTCTAAAGATGTCGTTATTTAGCTTTGGCAGATGATGAAATTTCTCACTTTAGTGTTAGCTGTTTGTTAAAATTGGGTAAATTCTATTTAGAACCATTGCCATCTTACCGAAAAAGGCTTTCACCCCGCTTTATATATAAAGCAACCATCGACATACAGACTGCAGACAACCCGACAGCACACACACCCAAGGCAGGTACAAGGGAGCTGACGATCAGCAACACTACTCCAAAGACCCCAAAGCAGACAAAAAGTAGACATAAGACCCCAAAGCAAACAACAAGTAGACATAAGAGCATAGCCAAAGAACCATTGCCATTTTGGGAACACAAATCACTCTTTTGGCTTTAAAACTGTAGATCGACATCCTTGCTGAAACTGGTTATTAAGTGGCTTATGGAATTATGTACTACTATGTTTTTGTTTGTAACTTCTCTGCATTCAGGTTCTGTATTGAACGATTCCACAGATTGGTTTCCTTCTGTTTGCCAAAAAAAGAGATTAGTTTCCTTCCGATGGTTGCTTTCTGTTAGTGTTCGCAACATTGTCTTGCTTTCCTTTGTCCTACCTAGGTGTAGTTCTCATATTTCTGCAGCTGTTGTTTATGCATGTTAACTAAGTGATTTTATCCGTTTAGGTTATGCGTCCCCAGCATGGCGCAGAGTTTTCAATGAAGGAGCTGAATTCGACTAGTTGGAATGTTGGTGAAAATCCTCAAGTATGCATTGTTCATTACGAAAATCTAATTATTCCGCATTCATTTGATCTATTTTTATGTCATCGAGTTGCTATAAATGTGATCCTTGGTGAAACCATTCAAGTATCGTCGACTACACACTAGAACAGGGCAAATAAGTAAAGTTTATTAATGCCAAGGTAGGATGAGGTATTACAAATTTAATTAGGCCAACCAAGCTCCTTAACTACAAAAGTGGGATTGGGTAGCATGGGTTTTCTGTGTGCAACCATGGTTCTTGGTGCAAACATTGTTCCTTATGGTAGAGAATTCAGTGTGTGCTTTGTAAGGTATAGGTTGA
Organism: Triticum aestivum; assembly: GCF_018294505.1. Classification (NCBI taxonomy): domain Eukaryota; kingdom Viridiplantae; phylum Streptophyta; class Magnoliopsida; order Poales; family Poaceae; genus Triticum; species Triticum aestivum. The sequence goes on along the minus strand of NC_057814.1, from coordinate 423,240,854 downwards.
AGATGAGAACAGGTGTATTCAGTATCTCAGTTTTTCTGTTTTAGATGGTCTCTTTCAGAAATTTGCCTTTCTAGCTTGGTTTATGCATATGGAGGGAGGGATGAAAATTGTAGCTGTGAGCATAGTGCACATGAACCCAAACACAATTTATTTAGCGCATGACTAAGATTAAATCACAGAAGCCACTAGAAGCAATTCAAATTCTAGTGATCTAAACCTTATATTTCTTTACGGACGGAGTATATTTCAATCAACAGTCAACTCGGTATATGTCTGCTTTCTTGTATTTCTCTTTGTTTTACTACATGATTAGTTCTGACTGTATAGTGCTCCATTAACAGTTCAATATATCTTGTTCTCCTGCTGCAGATTCTCGTACCAATTGCTAATGGCACGGAGGAGATGGAGGCAGTTATGATCATTGACATTCTTCGGAGAGCGAAAGCAAATGTTGTCGTTGCATCCTTGGAAGGCACTTTGGAGATTGTTGCATCCAGGAATGTGAAGATGGTTGCTGATGTGCTTTTGGATGATGCGCTTAAGCAGCAGTACGATCTCATTTTGTTACCTGTAAGTTCCATACATCACTTTTTGTCCATCAATAACGTTTAGGTTTTACTCCTATCTTATGTCCCTCCTATTTTCTTGATAGGGTGGTCTTGGTGGTGCCCAAGCATATGCCAAATCAGATAAACTGATTGGATTGATCAAGAAGCAAGCCGAGGCAAGCAAACTGTATGGAGCCATATGTGCCTCCCCAGCAATTGCCCTTGAGCCACATGGCCTGCTGAAGGTAATGGTGTGCGATAAACATTAAACCCCTAGCGAAACAGACATTCTGAAACGCTTCTATAACTTGCACAACCCCTTTTACACCAGGGAAAGAAGGCTACATCCTATCCTGCTATGTGGAGCAAACTCGCGGACCAAAGCGAATGCGAGAACAGAGTCGTCGTGGATGGCAACATGATCACTAGCCAAGGTCCGGGCACTTCCATGGAATTCTCGCTTGCCATCGTGGAGAAGCTCTTTGGAAGGGAAAGGGCCTTCGAGCTGGCCAAATCAATGGTTTTCGTGTGAGTGCTGTTGCTACTAGAGAGTGACGCTGTTTGTGAATATGCGAGGGGATGCTGTGTTAGCTGGTGGTTTTTGTTGCTTAGTACTACAAATAACGCAACAGCTCGTAATGGATGGAAATGCAATAAAGAGTTCAGATGAATACAATGCAGTTACGAATGCCACGCCTTCTGAAAACTATGTTTAGTCGCTGGACTCATGTAACTTGTCGTGGTTTCTAAGAGCATCTACAGCCAGACTTGGCAAATCCGGCCCCGCAAATGTGCCCGGGCGTGTCCGTGGGCACTGACCGGGCACTTCTCAAATGTTGCGCCGCATATCCACATACCGTAAATTCTGATCCTACAATCAATGCACGCTGATCATACGATACAAATTGTTCGAATTTCAAAGTAACAAAACAAAGCAAATCATAGTTCAACAAACCAGACATGCCAACATACTTTCAGAGTTCAAAACAAAACAAAGCAAATCATAGTTCAACAAATCGGATGTGCCAAAATAAAATCAATGTCCGAGCGTGACGGATGGCCTCGGATCATTGGCTAGATGCGTGCTCCGAGCGGAATGCGTCCTGCTATGCCTACATCCGGACCGCCTCATCCGCCTGCATCCAGGCCGCAGCCGCCCTCGCCGCCTCATACTCTCTACGGTCGTTGATCTCCTTCTTGTCCCCAAGCCACTTCTTCGCATGCTCATCCAAGAGTTTCATCCACCAACATGGTCCTAGCATCTTCCGCGTCCCGTGGAAGATGCAACATCTCCTTCTCAAGGTCTATGTCGCCAAATGTCTTGGCCTTCTCGAGTTCCCATTTGATGTTGCTTCTCCAACTCGATCTTCTCCCTATCAATTTCGAGCTTCTTCTCCGCACTCGTTCGGTCTCACTCCATCTTTTTCTTCTGCGCATCCAACATGAGCTTGTACCTCTTCTCCTTATTCTCCCTCATCGAAAAAATGCTCGTCCATGTGGACGACATTTTGGTAGCCGCGACATGACAGGCGGCATGTGCCTTCTCCCACTTGTTTCCCATGACTTGGCGGTTATGCTTTGGCACGGTGGCTTTTCTGTTCGTCACGACAACATCGTCCTCATCATCGTCCAACCCAATTAATTGGTTGGAGCTTGAGCCATCATTCCTCTTCTTGCCGGACTTGAGGTCGGCCACAAGTTGGTTCCACTTTGGCTTGCCATTCAATATGACCCAACAATGGCTAAAAGAAAATGGATTCTTCTCCACCTCGTGATACAAAATGGCTGCCACCGCCGTCTAGCAAACAACATATATATGAGCACGAGAATGCAAACACAATAAGCATATGCAAATGATGACAAGATGAAGCAGTTGAGTTTACGTGAGTTGCGACTACCATCCCACTTTGAGGGCATTTGGTCACTTGTGAGTAGTAGCCGACGTACTTGTTCACTTCCCCTTGAGTGATCACCCAACGATGTTGAAGAGATGCCACATCGCGGGTGGTCATGATAGGATGCGGCTCCACATACTCCTTTTGTTCGTGATACTCCTTCCAAATCTTCGCCCAATAGGTGTTCCCCTTTTGCTCGGTGCCGCATATTGAATCCATCGTTATAGCCAACCAAGCTTTGACCAACAAGATGTCCTCAAATATTGCGAATGCCGGGCCTCTTGCCTTCGGCGTCTTGGTCTTCTTCTTCTTGCTCGGATTGAGATCGGATGTTGTCCCAACTTCAAATGCGGTGGTAGCCTCGAATTCGTACTCCATTTCGGTCGGATCTTCATTTTCATTGATCATGTTGGACAAGAATGCCTCCTACATGATTATAGTTTGCAAGCATTCATCATGTGCGAAATGAACTAGTGGTCTCTATGCAAAAATCGGATCGGACAGGAGCAAAGAAAACGTACCGTCTCTTGTTTGGTCATTCCCTCGAACATGTCGAGGGCAGCCCGGGCACTGTCGGTGCCCGTACTCATCCGCGCCCGAACGAGCTGCGGCGAGTCACACGCGTCGACGGCGGGCATCTGCGTGAGCGGAATGCTCTCCGGAATGGCCCAGCCGGCCGTCGAATCCTCCTCTGTCCCAATGGGGCCGGACGGCATAATTTGCGTCGGTGCTCGAATGGAAGGGGTGTGGGGATCTGGGCACGACGGAGGAGATAGCTGATCCACCATGTTCGAACCTCGCCGCGCCACTGCCGTCGCCTCCCTCTCTCGCTGTCGGCGTTGCGGCAACTTCTGGGCGACGTTCTCCGCCTTGCAAGTGGTAGCCGACGAAGTGACCCCGCGGACGAACAGGCGGACTGCGTCTCCGTCGCGGCGGTGTGGGTCGGGCTGGACGACATCTCCGGCAATGGATCGGGACTGGTGGTGAGGATTGAGAGCAAGGGTGGAGGACGGCGAGGGTCCGGACACGGGAAAGGTTGGAGGGCGGCGGGAGAAGGAGGAAGGGTTTGGTGGATTTGGTGCAATTTGGGATGGGGTCGGGCTGTCGGGTCCGACGTGACGGGCGTGCCCAGGCGCCTCTATATTCGCCCCATATTTGGGCTGGATACGAGGGGTGTCAGCCAGCCCCGGGCGTTTGAGGTCCGTTTAAGGAACCCGTCTGGGTCAAAAAACATGGCTGGACGGCCCGCCCGGGCATATGAGACGGGTTTGAGCCGCGCGGCTGTAATGCTCTAACTCACAGTCATATTTATCGGCTACTCGGGGCAAAATTGTGGAATTTTCTACGACAACCGGAACCAATTTACTTCAGGAAGCAGAGTTTAATCCGAGTGCATCAACTTCTCTTGAGTCCCTTCCTCTGTGGTGTGCAGTTTCATTTGGACGACAACAACAACAAGGGCTGGCATCTTAATCCGAATTTCGCCGCCGTGAACAGAACAAGAAAAGAAGAAGATAATTGCAGCGAGAATCATAATATACTCTGATAAATTTTGCAGTTATTTACATCAACGCCCAGAGCCCGCATACCAACTGATCATCACCAGCCGCAGGGACTCCGAGCCTAGAACAAATAAAAGAATATATATAATAATAATCGGATCATAAACCATATATATACACGAGCACGAGCCTCACACCACCGCAGCTTGACATGGCACAAAGGGGGCATAAATCAGCCTCGGCGCTGAAAAGCGAATCCCGCAGCATCGGCCACCCTTTCTCTCCATCTTCCCCGCATATCTCCCGGAATCCCATGTGTGCGCGCGTCACAAAACGGGACCTTTGCCTCGCAATATTTACACGCTGTGCCGTCCACAAGCCCACCACACCCCACGAGGGCAGAGGTAGTGCCTTCCACATCGCAAAGAGAAGCTTTTTCTCTGGCCTACACCATACATGCTTTCCTTTTGCCTCCTGCAATGAAAAGGAGGAGCCCCTTGTTAGTTGTGACCAAGTGTTTCAGGCTTTCAGATTGCCTTGCGGTGTGTATGTATGTGTCATGTAGTATCATGTATGTATGATCAGATATACATAATGTGGTAGCCCATAGGAAGGCAAGGAAAGGGCATGTGAAATGGGAAAGTGTCTTTCTCTCTTGGATATAAAGGGCTACCACATGGCATAGAAAAGGAGGTTGTGTCATCTGTGATAAGATGACATGCCAGGGGGGCCATGGCATACCTTCAAATGGTGCACCATCTCTGCCCTTTGGTCTGCAAGGCTTTTGGTCCACAAAAGTCAAGGCCATTTTGCTTGCATGCATATGGCCGCGCTCCTGGGTGCTTTTGCTATCCCAGTAAGAAAGCCTGGGAGGTGAGCAGGATGGCCAGAGCTGAGAGGATGCACAGGCAGGTCAAGTCCTTCCCAACATCCTGCGTATCACAAAAGGTGAAACATGTTAGTTCATACAACTATAGTAAATAAATATGGTAAAATAAGCATCTACATCTTTTAAAAAACTGCACTTCTCAAAATTGAGCAACAGATTGCCTGCGGTCTTTCGGTGAAAACTAATCATGTTCATCGCCGCTTTCGGTGATCTACGTGATTAATTATCAGACATCATTTTTGCTCCACTAACAACACGTATACACTTCACATTTGGGTGGAGAAGAAGAATCGCATATGCACCTAACGCTGATTTGTACAATCATGAAAGTTTGGCCCCTCGGGAATACTAAACCGCACGATAAGAGCGTACCAAAAAGGAACACTTTGGAATCATTCCCTATTCTTTGTGTGCACAAATGCACAAGGAATATTTAGAAATCTCTACTCCTTCCTCGCAAAAAAAAAAATCTCTACTCCTTGGTGATGGGATGACTATACTAAAAAGAACGAACGGCCTTGCATACAAAACTTGATTGATTCGTGAAGTTTCCTCCAAGACACGAGTGTGAACTCAGAAGCGTCGTGGTGCATGCAAAGGCTGGCTGATTATTCCTTTTTGTTGGTTGCAAGTATTACTAGATATGACCCCTTCGTAGGTCTTGCTTTCTTGGTGCTTTTTTCTTTCTAAGTGGAGTGATCTGATGATCGTTGCAACCTAGTAGCACTTTAAGTGCAAGCAAGGGGAAAGAATAACTCTGCAATTCAGCTAGGTCACTGCAAGGAAAACTGCCGCCTAGGACACTAGCTGCGTGCGTGCGTGTGTTGCTGATTAATTTCTTTACTTGCCAAGGGTGCCATGTTGATCGCTCATCCGTCCATGCATGCAGATGAAAGTGAATAGTTTGGTACTACGTGCATGGACATCATGGACCACTACCACTTTCGATTAGATATAAGCGACTTTTGCATAGTAGTACGATTCTAGTAAAGTCCAGCTTGGACCAACAGTGATCCACATGTGCATTGCACCCTTGGTTGACGTTGCTGTGGGGAACACACACATGCATGCAAATCTTTACCACTGTGTATGACTATATCTCTGACTGACCGAAAAAGGTGGCGTGATCCTGATAGATATGCTGTACTATACGAGCACCAGTTTTCTCACAGCTGGTTCCATGGAAAATTAATTTGCAGACAGAATTAAGAAGAATGAGCGGCACTAACCCTGGTGGGAGGCGCGGAGGAGGCGGCGAGGGAGAGGGACGCCGCCGACGTGGTCTGCTGCTGCGCGAGGCCGACGTTGTAGACCATCCGGCCGTCGGGCTGGTAGAGGCCATAGTTCCTCTCGGAGGTCGGGCCGGGCTTCATGTCCTCGTTGAAGAGCGCGAAGAGGTAGACCTCGAGGCGCTGGCGGGGGCGCAGCGGCGTGCCCTCGTTGCCCACCTGCCGCACCAGCAGGTTCCGGTTGTACGCGCGGGCGTTCTCCACCGTCGCGCCCACCTCGTCGGCGTCGCCCTTGGACGGCCACCCCGTCTCCGACACGAACACCGGGATGCCGCCGTAGCCCAGCCGCGCCGCCGCGAAGGTCACCGCGTCCACCTGCGCGTACAGCATGCTCGTGTACTGCAGGTGGGTGTAGGGGTCCACCGCGCCGACGTGGTACGGGTCCGACAGCGCGTAGGACAGGGACACGCTGCACGCACGTGGCATCCACGTCAGAAAGGAAACGACACGTGTGCTGACGTGGCATATTTAACTTATTAATAAACTAAATATGTTAAAGAGAAATTACTTTGCTGGGTCGGCCTTGTAGGCGAAGTAGGGGTAGGCGTTGATCCAGAAGGGGGCGTTGGTCTCGGCGAGGAAGCGGAGGAAGGGGAGCATGAGGGGGGCGCACTCCGGCGTGAAGGCGCCCTGCGACGGCGGGTACGAGTTGGCCAGCACGCCGAGGGAGCTGGCCGTGGAGACGTGCACGTACCCGTCCATGCCCAGCTGGGCCAGCGCGGCGTGCAGGTTGCGCATCGCCGGGACGAGGCTGGCCTTGAGCGCCTCGTCGTCGTCGGTGAAGACCTCGTTCCCGACGGCGATGCCCGTGACGCGCGTGGCCGGGAAGTAGGGCTTGATGTTGGCGGTGGCCCACTGCATGGCCTGGCCGGCGCTGGCGGCCATGGGCTGCACCAGGTCGTTGGGCACGGTGACGATGAGCTCGATGCCCGTGCCGGCGAACGCCGCCAGCACCTGCGGGTTGACGTCGTAGATGCGCACCTTGCCGACCCGCAGCGACGACAGCAGCGACACCACCTGCGCCGGCGTCGGCAGGTTGTTGCCCACCTGCCCGTAGTTGATGCCGATCGCCGCGCCGCATTGCAGCACCCAGACCTCTGCACGCACGCACATTCCAAGAAAATCTTGTCAGTCACACTCTGACGTCCGGCCAACTGAATTCGCGCGATGGGCATTCGCCCATGCATTACCTGAGCAGAGGAGGATGCAGAGGAGAGCAGAGAGCTGCAGGGACGCCGACCTCATCGGCGTCGCAAATGGCGCCATTGCTGCTGCTGACACGATCGATCCGATAGTTGGAGCGGGGAGGGAATGAAGCTAGGAGGAGGGGGAGGGAGAGAGGCAGGAGGGTATTGCGTATTTATAGACAGGCGGGACGGAGACCGGACGGCCGGGGGTTGCACCTGTGCGGTAGGTGCGGCGTGGGGGGTGGGGGGGAGCTAGGCTAAGCGGGCAATAATTCTTTACTTTACTTGGGTGATCGGCCGGAGAAGACTTTGGAAGCGGAGAGGGGCCTTCTTCATCGGCGGGGAAGTGGGTTAATCGGGTTGCCCCTGACGCCTTCCGTTCCGTTGCCGTGGCTTGGCTGGGTGGAGTATGTTTTTGTGGCAGGAGCCCTGCTGAGGAGGCAAATGCCCGATGCTCTCGAGCCTCGTCGTCCCTTCCCTCGTGCTCGCGCCCGGACGGACGTGTGAAAGCGACCGGGCGGGTTACTTGTTGGCTGAGCGCACAGTTCATGCCGACCTGAGTAGTCGAGCCTGGGCCTTCAGAAAGCTGTCAGCCGATGGTCCAAACTGGACGTCAGTTAAGCTCGCGCCTTTACTGTAAAAAAGAAGCCCGTGCTTTTGTTTATCGTCCGAGGTAGTTAGGTACTACTCCATATGCAGGCATTGAGTAAAAATGATTTTATTTACTTTGATACCAGAGGGTGAATTGACTGACAAGTGCACATGACCTGTTTTTGATCATATGTTTTCCTTTTCTTTTGCAGTGTGCTGTAATCTAGGTGTTCATAAAGCCCCTGAATTCGACTAGGCCGTTCGCTCTGAATCTTTGCTATGATGTAGAAAAAAAACATTCAAACTGTATCCATTTTCTTTACTTTTTCTTGTGGGGAAAACTGTATCCATTTTCTGCGAGATCCTCCATCCTGGATGGTCTCTTATCTAGGCGACGCTCGAATCTAGTGGCTCCAACTACTTTGCTTGTTTTTTTCATGTGAAAAATATGAGTTTGTTCCCTCAAGTTGCCGAACAGTTTTCATTTGGCCCCTCAACTAGGAAACACACAATTTTGATCCCATATCTTTGGAAACCAAACAATTTTGTTCAAAACTAGATTTGGCCTGGTTTTCACAAAAAGACATGTGACAATCCACTGCATCATTTGCTTTCTCTCTTCTCTTTCTTCCTCCCCTCTCTCCATATGCTTTTCATCAAATATCCCGCGTGCAAATGCCTAGTCTTGCCGCCTCCCGTCCGTGAGCCCAACATTGGTTATGTTGCTGCTCTCACGCGTGGCCATCCTGCATGGATCAAAGCATAGTAGGCATTCGGTCGGTGTGGAGTCGGCGAGGCAGAGGCTGTGGCCTGCCCTACTACAGTACGTGTTGGCAGACCCCATACTATGAGCATGGACCCCACCTTTTACCCCATGGCACCGACACTTGCGTCATCGTGGTGTCATGCCCTTCTCCCTTGCAAGGGATGTAGGACCAGGGTGTTAACTGGCATCCCACACACACGTAGGCAGTTCTTCCAGGAACATGAGCAGTGTGGAACTCCCAAGCGTGGCTGCCACCCCCGTCCTAGCGCTCCCCAATGCCGACGAATAGTGTAGGCGAGCCTAGATGTGCACTTGATGTCCTGCAAGTGCATAAGGTACAACTATAGCCTCTTTGAAGTAATAGTATTGATTCCACGAAGAGCTTAGAAAATGATCCTTGTCCCTCATAGAGCTTTATCAGAACATGCTTGCAAGTTATTTTTGGTCCAAAGTAAAAGCAATGTGAAAGTGCAAATATTGCAAGAGTTTGTGAATTAGGATAAAATACGCTATGAAAGTAACTAAGAACAAGAGAGCAATAGAAATGAAGGAAACCACAATAGGGTTAAAGGTGTTCTCAGGGAGTCCGGATTCATCACTAGTATTCGTATGTATTTTACTTAATTATGTGAAATCCTAATTCTTGATTCAGATACATAAGCCTCGTTATATGTTTTTGTGTGCTCGGAGCCAAACAAAGATACGTGCATACCGCAATACCTTATCACGCACACCACCAGAATCCCCCAGTCTGTCGACCGAGGGAACAATAATTAAGGGTCTCCCGCTGGGCGTGACTTAAAGCTTTTGGGTCCCCGCTATTTCCTGTATCAAAGGTGCACTAAGTAGAGAGATAGCTCCTGTCGCGTAGTACCTCAACTCCGCACTTCACAATGATAGTAACACCCTTCAAGTGCACAAGTGCTAAAAGTTGTGTGGGCGCCATTAACATAACATCATGACGAATAATTAACACAAACATATGCCACAAATCGAATATATTCTCAATGTTCGGTTCATACACACACTAGCGTTCCTCCATATCCCGAGAACTAGGGAACTGCTCGAACATGGAGACACAAAACATTATCGAGGTGCACATGTTTATGATAGATGAATGATTAATGTGACAAACATATGAGTTCACAGTAGGGTTTTGGATTACATTTAGATGAATGAAGAAGTATGTGGATGTTGCTGCTGCTGATGATGACGGTTGATGCCGTAGTCTCCTTGATCGAGGTAATGGCATGGCGGTGCCCTTCTGCCCGATCCCTTTCGGAGGCGAGCTTTTTTTTGCTTATGTTTCATGGTTGTTGTAACATCCCAAATTTTCAATTTGGAATGTTACACATTAGATCATCATTGCATATCATATTTTATTGCATTTTGGCAAATCCTCAAAAATCCTAAGCAACTCAAGGACCCTCGGAGAGAGTTGGGGATTTTTCGCGGTTTTCATATTTGATTTTTATCAAATAATGAAACGAGGATTTTGGTTTAATTTATTGTTCTCTCCGAAAAATATTTCATATTAAAATAAATGAGAGGAGAAAATATGACTTCTCCAAAATAATTGAAATATTGGAGGAAAAATATTAAAATCAAATATTTGATTTTATTCGGATTTTATTTGCAATTTTAATTGCATTAGAAAAATTTCACGTTTTCAAAAAAATGCATTTTTTGGGCCAAGAAAATGTTCATCTCGTTCTAATTATTTTAATTAGACTGTGAAAATTTGTTTTGGGCATTTTTGGATTTTTATTTATTTTTCTACGATTTTTTTAGGTTCGGCAAAATTATTTAAAAAAAAAACTCGCAAAGCGCGCCGACTGGGCCGAAACCCAGCCGACAGCCCAGCCCAGCCCCGCGCTCGTCTCCCTCCTGGAGACCGAGACGGAGACCGCCGCCGCCCCGAGTCCCGCTCGTCGCCGCCGCCCCTTGCCCCTTCCCCAAGGCAGCACCCCCTCCTTAAATA